>NC_142797.1:47650603-47948103 GCF_049724085.1 Artemia sp. Qi Xiang Cuo | reverse complement strand
TACCAATATTTTTGGTTAGTTTTAATATTTCTACGAGTTTGCGAGATTTTTCTTTATCTTTTTTTCTATAAATTCATTCTGATGTTCTAATCACGTTCAATAGAGCACCACAATCATGCTTTTTCAATAAGGTGTCGCAAAGAATCGCAATAATTTCTGCTAAACGTAGGGTAAGCCGCATAACGTAAAAATTTAACACGATCCATAATGGTAATATACAAATAATCCATTAATAAGAAACAAGTTTACATTCTTTCGGATCTTAAGTTATGAACATTAGTAAATGGAAAACCACGGCACATATACGTACTCACGGGAAAAGCAAGATTTCTCAAAAGCTGTCTGCCGAAAACTTTTTTCCAATGCATGTTGATATCCAAGAGTGATAGTATCAATCCAATGTTCGGAGAACATAGGGAGAGGGCTAGTTTGAATGGAAATCATAATAGATAGTGCCCTTCTTAAATATGAGATTTTACCCCAGCAAAGAACCGTTTTCTGCCATTATGCGCCGCAATGGGTATGATGGCAAGCCAAGTCGGTATAAAGTATTATCTTGAGGGAGGCGAAGAGGTAAATGGAGAGAATCAACATGTTTGGTCAATCAAAATGGCATATCTGCAACATCTTTGGAACAAATTGTAAGGATTTAGCTGAAAATTTCGGAGTATTTGTTGGAAGAGACAAGAGTACTTCACATTTTTTTTTAGAAGGAGGTGATGTAGGGTCACGAAACTATTAGCCCCCGGGGTATTTTGAATCTACTCTTGTTGAAGTGGTGAGGTAATTCAAAAGAAAGTAAATTTGCCCAGGCTATCGAAACAGGATTTCTTCAGTACCCTTGGAATGACTGGAGAATCAAGTTAAAACTTTCAAGAAGTATTTGGGGAAGGAAAGGGTTCTTCAAAAATTAAGCTTAGGGAAATAATAAAGAGCAGTAAAACCTTTTTATCTTAAAAAGCTTAAAAACTAGTTTCACACAACAACGGGGTTAAAACTTTTTTCCGTTAACTAGGACTTGCGATATTTTTTTTCAACCAAGTTAATTGACTTTGAGTGTTTTTGATAATTCCAGACCAAAGGCTAAAAGATTTGGGACGAAGAAAAACTAGACCTTAAATTTAATCCATCTCTCTAATCCACTTGAGAATGAAATTCGTAAGTTTCGTGGCCTGGTAGAAATCTATGCAAACACATATTTGAAGCCAATTTTGGCTGAATCGGTTCATGATGTGAGAACATGGAAGTAGTAAGTATCTATTGAATTCTAGCCGATTATGTTCCTTCCGGTGTTATTTGCCCACTTTACATTCCATGGCACCTTTCCAAGGCAGACTGGTAATTTGGCAGTGTATAATGTAGTCAAACATGTTTTGAGAGCATGCACGAAATTATGTAACTCAACATCCGTTTTTTATTTTGTCCTTGAAAATCCGTATAAAATGTTCATATATTGCAATTTAATTTTCATTATAATTTAACATACTATACATAGTACACTGAATTTTATTAATTTTGAAACAATGGATCCGTCAATTGTCAATGTGAGTACAGCTGACTAATTTTTTAATTTATTTCCAGATAAAAAAAAATTATTTCACCAGTAAATTCAAATTTAAGGGGGACTTGGCCCCCTCCCCCCTCCAACAACACAAAACCCTAAAATATGATGTGTATACTCGATAGAAAACGCTAAGTAGGCTTTTTTCTATTATGTAAAACAAAAACTCTCTCCTCCAGTGCTTTGTTACGACCATAATTTCTTACTTTTAGTTATTTCGTTCAAAAAAATGTCCCTTTTTGTCCCAATTATCAAAAAATCGTTTTTCCAGTCTAAAAACCACATGTGTTTATAATTACAGAGAGTCCCTTTTGAAGTCAGAACTTAGACGTGTCTTATCTGAGTTATGAAAACAGAAGGTTGATGATTAAGACAAGGATTTGTGTAATTCTTGTCAGAAAACTTAGAATTTATATAAAACCAAATCTTGTGCAAATATTTTCTAGGGGAGAAAATTTTAAGTTTTGTATTAATTTGGATTTTAGCTCACATTTAACAAACTTAGTCGTAGTTAGGTGAAAGTATGCATAAATATCTTAATTTATAGTCTAATTGCATGGATACTAAAGGAACAATGACCATTTTTTTGTGCTTTCACAAGAAAATAGCTCGCATTTAACGAACTTAGCTGTAGTTAGTTGAAAGTGTGCTTAAATATCTTCATTTTTTCTTCTGTAAAAAGGGGGATCGTTTTTCCATGCTAAATTTTTCTTCTTTTTAAGGATAAGGAAGATTCCTGCAATTACTCCCCTCCAGAAAAGAGAGCTAAGGCTAACGGCGTTGCTCAAATGCAACAAGTGAAGATAACTGGCCCATCGGGAACCACGCGAATACAGTCAAGTCAAAAACGGCCAAAACTCAATGACACAGAAGAGTTCAATTTTGAAGCTACTTTAGGGGAAGGTGGCATACCGTTTCCTGATAATTTGGATAGAACGACATTAAATGATTAATTGGTTTTGCTTGACAATATTCAAAATCCTCGAGAATTCCATTCTTCTCACAAGGACCCGTCGCATATAGCACTAAAGCACTTTGGGGAGACTAGCTTGAACTTGAGGAGAGATAGCGTGATCCGCTATGCCCCACGAACGGTTTCTATCGAGCTAACTGCAACTTCTATGGTAAGCGCAATTTATCAGATAGCTAAGGAGGGGTCAGTTAAAGAGGGTTCAGTTGCATGGAGGGATTCAGAAGCTTGGGGTTCAGTTAAAGAATACCTCCTCGATAAATTTATATTTTTTTTTTTTAAATGTATTTTATAGCTATTACCAAAACGTTACGATGTCTTTCTCACACCAACTAGTAAATATTTATCAGGTCTTTATTTTTTCTGTTCAATTATTTTCAGTGTAAGCCAATATATTGTTGGATAGAGGGATGTCACCTCATCGAGAGTTATTTATTTAATATATTTTATAGTGATTACCAAAACGTTAATTCACATGGAAAATAAAATCATTTTTACCATTTCAACCCTGAGAAGAAAAAAAAATCAGTTAAAGAATACCTCCTCGATAGATTTTTTTTTTAATTTATTTTAGAGCTGTTAACAAAACATTACGATGTCTTTCTCACACCAACTAGTAAATATTTATCAGGCGTTTAATTTTTCTTTTCAAATATTTTAATTGTAAGACAATATAATGTTTGGTAGTGGGATGTCACCTCCTAGAGAGTTATTTATTTAATGTATTTTATAGCTATTAACAAAACATTAATTCACATGGAAAATAAAATCATTTTTACCATTTCAAGCCTGAAAAGAAAATACGACAGAAGAATATAAGAATAGTGTAATTAAAAACAACGACTGACATCTGGGATACTGTACCATTAAGCATGGAGGAGGAGGTGCATCTCATAGAGCAAACTGCTTCAGTTGAAAGATGTTATAGTTTTATGAAGAGCTGGGACCATCAAGCACAGTGCTATGAGTTAGACCCATACTATGCATTTTCATTTTAAATGTTATTACAGATCCGAGTAAAACCATTATCAATATACCTCATTCTTTCATTCTAACTTAACTTGTAGGAATAGGATTTCATTCAAACAACTAAATCAATTTATTTATGTATAATAGTGAACAAGAAAAAGAAGACTATTAATTTTCCCCATTCTTCTTCTCTTGATCTGGCGCCAATGTCTCTATCTCACTCGGGCTCAGTTTTCGTCTTAATATGCGGTAGTAATTAAGTCCGCGCGATCGCCATACCTTATAATAACCATCATGTGTCATACGATGGTCATCATCGATCCTTGGTTCCTGATCTAAACATGAAAATTAAAAGGCTTAAAATATATGGAATGAACAAAAATTATTACTTCACGATCGATCTAATATAAATAAAGATGATGTATTAAAAAGACCGTCAATTTTTTTTTCAGGATTGCATTGATGAGAATGTAGATAACATATGGTTATCATTCCCACTGAGTGAAGAAGAAGAATTGGCACTCTGCACTCTAAAACCACTGATATACCAACAAATTCAACCATTAAGGTGTCATAGGAAAATACACGACAAAAATACCCATTTACACATTTACAACGACTCGAATGACACAAGAAAAAGGATAAGAAAACTTGTAAAAACATAGAAAAAGGACAGACATAGCCTTCTATATAATGCTAGAAACGTAAGACGCTTTAGTCAATTAAATCACGCAATGAAATATCGAGTGATATCGTTATGCTAAGCATTCCAAAAACAAGAAAATAATTCTTATGATACTTGTCTCTTACAGTGACCATACTCAAGTTCTTGATCTGAGTAAAACCAATTTCTATGTCTGCATTCAGAGATAATTAGCTTAGTCTCAGTGAGATAAAATACTATGCAGATAAGTTTCAATTAATTATCTAATGTATAGAGTTGTTTAAGTTAATTATATAATATAATGCATTTTGGACGGTCTGCTTTCTATAATTCTTTTTGTAGTTCCATAATTTTGTTACTAATGTATTATATTCTCATCATATTTTGATATATTTCATTATGAGTAACATAACTTCATTTGCATAACTTCCGAGCCATGCACAATGGGCGTGTGGAGTTTATGTTATCCCCACATACATAGTTGATAGAACTTTCAATTATTTTGAATGAAATATTCTTCTTGGTTGAAATATTCTTACAGATTGAAATTACCTTTCTAACCCCTATATATATATTCCATTAGCCTATAACTAATTATGTCTCTGAAGTCAGATAGAAACGCACCGCGGAAACAATTTATGCGACGTCTGAATTTCTACTTCAAAAATTCTTAATTTTCTCATAACTTCTGATGGATTAAGTTAAACGAAATAATTTAAGGATATTCAAAATCAGCATTGAGAGAGACATGGGGTTTTGAGAGAGACATGCTAAAAGTTGGGTTAATCTAAGCTCATTTAGAGTGTAGCGCCACTCTAAATGTGCCTAGATTAACCCAACTTTTAGCATGTCTCTCTCACTATGACTGTGTGTCTGAGCGGGTGCCGGAGAGGGGCATTAAATAGCGGAATTTATTCTGATACACACACACACACAAAGAGACGACACACCCGCAATAGGCGTTTAGTCCTTACACATTTTTCAATTTGTCAAAGGCAGAGCAATTTTTTCATAAATTCCACTATTTAATGACCCCCTTCGGTACACATTGAAAAATGTGTAAGGACTAAACGCCTATTGCGGGGCGCTCAAAGAGTCCTTAGTCACAGGTCTATTGATGCACGGGAAAACATAATCCTTTACTGACTCGTGAAGCTCAACTTGTATCTCCCCATTAACTTGAAAAAAACGTCCAGCTGGTCCAGTCTCCTCAAAAAAATCAATTTTGCGGAAATGGAAAGGTTGCGGGTCATTGAAACATTTACAGTTACGACACTGTGGCAAATAATGAGAATTGGTTGAATGCTAAATATAATTCATATCAAGGAAAACTGCATCCGATTTTGTCCCCGTCTTCTCTCCAGTTGGATCAGTTTCCAAGAGATGATCCCCGTGAAAAAAAACCTATCCACTCCCTCATTGACCTTTCGATGAACAGATGCTGATCAACGTCAGTGATTAGCCCGATTTTTTCCCCGCTAATTTTTAGGATGAGGTCCATCACCAGATGAGGAGATGAAAAATAATAGCCCAAATCAAGATTAAATTCCCCATAGATTTTGTCCGTATTTTTACACATAATGTCTAACAAAGTTAACACATCACTCGACAAATACAGCTTGCAGTAGTCAAACCCTTTTTTACACCCTCCCTCTGTCCAAACTTTTTAGCAAAACTGTATTCATCGGGGGTGCACCTACGATCGTGCCCCCGTCTAATTTTTTTTTTCATAATTTCCTGAATTAAATTTCTGTATCGTGTATCCTGTGTGCGTGAAACATTACTCTTAGCTAAAATAATTAGAAAATTGTGATAAAAAATGTTTGCGATAATATACTATTGTTACAGCTGTTTAAAGTGAAATTTGACTCGCATATGCTTGGGGTATTAAGCATTTGAACTGCAGAATAATGATAAGAAGAGCCTTAATTTCCAAGATATATCATATAAAACACTTTCAAAATGGGTGATGTATGTTCAGTTCCTTCTTACAATTTGGAGCATGAAGTGGTACACGAATAGACGAATTTATTTCGCTAAACTTGGTGAGCCAAAAAAACACTTTTTCAGCCATTTCTTGTTAAATTTTTTTTATTTCTTGACTATTTTAAATTGACAACACATTGAAGTATATTTTAAATTGACAACACTCTCCAAAACATCACTTGTGTATTATACAGTACACAATCAACCCATCTCCCTCCAAAACACTTTTCAGCCATTTCTTGTTAAATGTTTTTATTTCTTAACTATTTTAAATTGACAACACATCGAAGTATATTTTAAATTGACAACACTGTCCAAAACATCACTTGTGTATTATACAGTACACAATCAACCCATCTCCCCCCAAAACACTTTTCAGCCATTTCTTGTAAGAAATTTTTATTTCTAAACTATTTTAAATTGACAACACATCGAAGTATATTTTAAATTGTCAACACAGTCAAAACATCACTTGTGTATTATACAGTATACAATCAAGCCATCTCCCCCGAAAACACTTTTCCGCCATTTCTTGTTAAATTTTTTTATTTCTTAACTATTTTAAATTGACAACACATCGAAGTATATTTTAAAAATTGACATCACTGTCCAAAAACATCACTTGTGTATTATACAGTACACAATCAATCTCATCCCCCCCCCCGCCCAAACACTTTTCAGCCATTTCTTGTTAATTTTTTTTATTTCTTAACTATTTTAAATTGACAACACATCGGAGTATATTTTAAAAATTGACATCACTGTCCAAAAACATCACTTGTGTATTATACAGTACACAATAAACCCATCTCCCCCCAAAACACTTTTCAGCCATTTCTTGTTAAATTTTTTATTTCTTAACTATTTTAAATTGACAACACATCGAAGTATATTTTAAATTGACAACACTGTCCAAAACATCATTTGTGTATTATACAGTACACAATCAACCCATCTCCCCCCAAAACACTTTTCAACCTTTTCTTGTTAAAATTTTTTATTTCTAAACTCTTTTAAATTGACAACACTGTCCAAAAATCACTTGTGTATTATACAGTATACAATCAAGCCATCTCCCCCCAAAACACTTTTCAGCCATTTCTCGTTAATTTTTTTTATTTCTTAACTATTTTAAATTGACAACACATCGAAGTATATTTTAAAAATTGACATCACTGTCCAAAAACATCACTTGTGTATTATACAGTACACAATCACTCCCATCTCCCCCCCCCCACACACTTTTCAGCCATTTCTTGTTAAATTTTTTATTTCTTAACTATTTTAAATTGACAACACATCGAATTATATTTTAAAAATTGACATCACTGTCCAAAAACATCACTTGTGTATTATACAGTACACAATCAACCTATCTCCCCCCCAAACACTTTTCAGCCATTTCTTGTTAAATTTTCTATTTCTCAACTATTTTAAATTGAAATTTTTTTCTGGCCCTTTTGATTTACCTCTACCACCCCTTAAAGTCAAAATTCAAGATCCATTTGAAACAGCAGAACCCCTGACAGTTTCAACTTCAACCTACAAGCCTTCCTTTCTCATCCTCCCCTAAGTCAAAACTAGAGGTCCACTAGGCCCCATAGCACTCCCAAAAAGTTTGAATTTAATCTCCCAAAGTATTTCCAAGATATTACAAATAAGATTTTTTTATGACCTGCTAAAATAGTGTCTTTTGTTTACCTTGCTACTTGATGTTAATAGACTCTTTTGGTTTACTTTGCTACTTGATGTGAATAGATTGTAAGTCCTATGGGGGCTTATAATACAATATATTTATTTGGATTAGAGAAAGAAACTTATCCCTAACTTGCAAACAGAATCTGAAATCCCCCCAACACTACCTTAAAAGTTTTAACTCCTTCTGCCATGTTGTTCCTGAGATACTACAGATAGGATATTTTGATCACCTGGATATGTATAGTTTCATATTTTGTCTTGCTGCTTAAGAATAGGTTGAAAAAACAATTGGGAGGATCATTTTAAGAACACTTCGAGAGGTTAGTTTTTTTTACATTTTTTTAGTATTTTCATTGGAAAAAATAAAACAAAAATTGTCCCCTCTTAGATTTTGTAAAATATATTTTGCTCCCCCTCCCAACATAATTTTCACGCAGTCATTTGAAAAATACTTTTTTTATTTTTTACTACTACTGCTAATACTACTAACAACTCATCGCAGCACCAAGCCGCCTGATGCCAACACAGCTACGCACGCTTTTCCTCCACTCCAATGTATTCAAAGCCTCCCTTTTTACACCCTACCACGAAGTTCCCATTTCCTTTCAATCTTTCTTTATGACGTCCTCCCACCCCAGACGAGGACGACCTGCTTTCCGTTTAGCCCTAGACGGTTGGCCGAAAAGAAAAATTTTTGGCAATCTGTCATCGTTCATCCACACAACGTACCCTAGCCACCTCAACCTTTCTTTCATTATAGCCCTAGAGAGCGGTATTGAACCACATTTTTCGTATAGCCTATTGTTTGACATACGGTCCGTCAGCCGGGTACCCAGAACAATCCTTAAGCAATTTCTCTAGAAAACATCTTGCATATCTTCATCCGCTTTTCGGAGCGTCCATGCTTCAGAGCCATATTTGACCATATTCCATATTCCAAAATTCTACTTTAGAAGTTTTTTAAATATTTCTAAAGCATTAATAGATACAGTGCTAAAAACATCAGAATCGACTTCAGAGGACACGTTATATCACGGGAAGAGGTTTTTAAAATCCCCCTTCCCCCCAAAATCAAAATTTTCAAAAAATTTTCATAATTATATTTTAATAATAGTACTAATTCACCTACAACGCGAGTGATAAAAGTATCAGAATCAACTTTAGATGACACGTTATATCACAGGGAGAGGTTTTTTAGATCTCACGTACCCTCAACCGCAAAAAAATACGAATTATTATTTAAGAAGCTTTTAAAATATATATAAAGAACTAATGGATAGAGTGCTACAAACATCAGAATCGACTTCAGAGGACACGTTATATCACGAGAAGAGGTTTTTAAAATCCCTCTTCCCCCCAAACTCAAAATTTTCCAAAATTATACTTTAGAAGCTTTTTAAATATTTCTAAAGCACTAACAGATAGAGAGCTACGAAAATCAGAATCGACTTCAGAGGACAAATTATGTTATGGGAAGATGTTTTTGAAATCCCCCTTCCCCCAAAACTCAAAAATTTCCAAAATTCTACTTTAGAAGCATTTTAAATATTTCAAAAGCACTATTAGATAGAGCACTACAAATATCAGAATTGACTTCAGAGGACAAATTATGTTACGGGAAGATGTTTTTGGAATCCCCCGTCCCCCCAAACTCAAAATTTTCCAAAATTGTACTTTAGAAGCTTTTTAAATATTTCTAAAGCAATAATAGATAGAGTGCTAAAAACATCAGAATCGACTTCAGAGGACACGTTATATCATGGGAAGAGGTTTTTAAAATCCCCCTTCCCCCCAAACTCAAAAATTTTAAAAATTTTACTTTAGAAGCTTTTTTAATTATTTGTAAAGCACTAATAGATAGAGCGCTAAAAGTTTCAGAATCGACTTCAGAGGACACATTATATCACAGGAGGAGGTTTTTAAAATCACCCTTCCCCCCAAACTCAAAATTTTCGAAAATTTTAATTTAGAATATTTTTAAATATTTCTAAAGAACTAATAGATAGAGAGCTAAAAAAATCAGAATCGACTTCAGAGGACACATTATATCACGGGAAGAGGTTTTAAAATCCCCCTTCCCCCCAAACTCAAAATTTTCGAAAATTCTACTTTAGAAGCTTTTTAAATATTTCTAAAGCACGAATAGATAGAGCGCTACAAATATCAGAATCGACTTTAGAGGATAAATTATGTTATGGGAATATTTTTTTTGAAATTCCCCTTCCCCCCAAACTCAAAATTTTATAAAATTATACTTTAAGAGCTTTTAAAATATTTCTAAAGTGCTAAGACCTTGAGTGATAAAAAAATTATAATCGACTTTAGAAGACACGTTATATCACTGGAAGAGGTTTTTAAAATCCCCCTTCCCCCCAAACTCAAAAATTTCCAAAATTTTACTTTAGAAGCTTTTTTAAATATTTCTAAAGCACTAATAGATAGAGCTCTACAACTTTCAGAATCGACTTCAGAGGTCACGTTATATCACGGGAAGAGGTTTTTAAAATCCCCCTACCCCCGAACTCAAACTTTTCCAAAATTTTATTTAAGAAGATTTTTTAAATATTTCTAAAGCTCTGAGACATAGATCGCTACAAACATCAGAATCGACTTTAGAGGGCATTTAATTTCATTTTTATATTACTTTTGACGCCCTAGTCCCCCATCCCTCAATAATTTTAAAATTTCTAATGATTGAGCTTTTCCAATAATTAATAAATTTATAATAACCCGAGAGATAAAACCCTACTAAATGAAGTTAGAAAACACTTTTTGTCACGGAAAGATATTTCTGGGATCCCCCTTCCCCCAAACTCAAAATTTTCCAAAATTCTACTTTAGAAGCTTTTTAAATATTTGTAAAGCGCTAAGACATAGAGCGCTACAAACATAAGAATCGACTTTAGAGGACAATTTATGTCATGGGAAGATGTAGAGGACAAATTATATTATGGGAAGATGTTTTTGAAATCCCCCTTCCCCCCAAACACAAAATTTTCCAAAATTATACTGTATAAGCTTTTTAAATATTTCTAAAGCACTAATAGATAGAGCGCTACAAATATAAGAATCGACTTGAGAGGACAAATTATGTTATGGGAAGAGGATTTTGAAATCCCCATGCCCTGTCATCCCTGTCCCCTGTCATACTCTAAAATCTGGTTGATAATTTGAAAAGACTTATTGTACACAGGGGTCGTTTGAGTCGGGGGGAGGGCGATTTTAAAAACCTCTTCCTGTGATATACCGCGTCCTCTGCAGTCTATTCTGGTGTTTTTAGCACTCTAGGTCTTCGCTACGGAGAAATAATTACACAGCGTCGCAAGTATAATTTAGTACCATTGTGTGGGTGGGGAGACGGGCGATATCAAAAACATATTTCCATAATAAAACTTGTCCTCTGAAGTTGATTCTGATATTTGTAGCGCTCTATGTCTTAGCGCTTTACAAATATTTAAAAAAGCTTCTAAAGTAAAATTTTGGAAAATTTT
This sequence comes from Artemia sp. Qi Xiang Cuo, assembly GCF_049724085.1. Lineage (NCBI taxonomy): Eukaryota > Metazoa > Arthropoda > Branchiopoda > Anostraca > Artemiidae > Artemia > Artemia sp. Qi Xiang Cuo. The sequence continues at coordinate 47,936,764 of NC_142797.1, read as the reverse complement.
TAGTTTGGGGCAAAGGGGGATTTCAAACACATCTTCCCATGACATAACTTGTGCTCTTAAGTTGATTCTGATGTTTGTAGCGCTCTGTGTCTTACCTAGACCCCAGCACCACGCCGGCACATCAACCAAACGCTGCAGATGAGAGGCTCGGCTGACCGCCACTGAAGTATCACAATGTTGCGGGCATGCCACCGGAAAAGGCGGCGGTGTTTGGTTGATTTTGAATTAATTTTCCAGTAATTCTTTATTGCGTCAACCACAAAGTCGAAGCTTTTCTTTTCTCGTGTGGTTTAAGTATTTTGATTTTCCTGATTAGAAATCAAGCAGGGCTTGCACTATTCCCAAATTTTCGGGGATTTCCCCGAAAATCTATGTGCCACCCCCAAAAAAATTTGGTTCCCCAAATCTCCGAAAATCATCCAATCATGTTGCCACCCCTAGTGATTTATCACTAGTGACTATCCCTGCCAAATATTACTTTGTATACCATAATTCTTCACTACTCTCTTGTACGTTAATTTTCGTCTCTTGTGTTACTTTGCATATAAACCAGACAGATATAATTGCAATATACACGATTCTTCATATGCTGACAAAAGTATCGTCTTTATGAGATTAAGTAATAAAAACAAGTTTTTTTTTAACTGAAAGTAAGGAGCAACATTAAAACTTAAAACGAACAGCAATTATACCGTATATGAAAGGGACTGTCCCCTCCTTCACGCTTTGCTCTTTACGTTACTTTAGCATAAAGAGCTAGGGGTTGAGGAGGGGACAGCCCCTTTCATATACGGAATAATTATTGTTCATTTTAAGTTTTAACGTCGCTCCTTACTTTCAGTTAATAAAACTTGTTTTTATTTAATTTCTGAACGTTTTTCAACTAATGCTGGTTTTATTTTGGCTCCCAGTGCATGAAAAATTAAAACACAATTGGCTTATTAGTTTTGGCAGAGCTATTTCAGATATGAAGGATTACCCCTCCTTAATACCTTGCTCTTTACGCTAACGCTATTGGAACTTTTAAAAAAGCTTCCTATTCTAATTAAAAAGCCCCTTTTTTTAAATTTTAGTAAACAGTCAAACTTTAGCGTAAAGAATAAGGTATTGAGGAGGGGCAATCCTTCATATATGGCATAATGTCTGTTTGTTTTTGAATAATGCTGCTAAATCTGGCTCACCTTCTATGAAATATACCCCTCCCCCTCACGGAACTGCTCCGCGGAAATTTCATCCAACGTAAAGTGCACCTCCCCCCGTCCAATTCCCTCCAGACAATTCTTTCCTCGCTGAGTATCCCCCTCTCTGTAAAATTGCTTGTGGACAATTCACCCTGAAAAATTCTCCTTAGCATTTTTTCATTGGAATAAGACTTTAATCTATATATCGGTTTCTTGGCCACTCCAGAAATGCCCCCTTCCATGGAAATTATTTCCCAAAAAACAAAACGGACAGAAAAAAGCCTCCAGAACATTTCCAAATAAAAAATTTGGCAAAGAGAATGTAAAACAATTAAAAAGAATTTCATATAGTAATTCTGTCAATACCCCCCAGTGTAACATTTCCCCCAGAATATTCACTCATCTGAAATTTCCCTCCCACAGGACAATTCTTACCTTAGAACTCCACCCCAAGCACAACTTTCCCCCTGGCTAAGGTGCATCTTTGCACTTTTAAACGTTTTATGGAGAGTCCGTAACTACACGAAGTCCATGCTAGTGTTTCAATAAACTCAACAGAAACTTTATGAGCGCATGGACCTATAAAAATAAAAACATCTTCTCATAACATAAATTGTCCTCTAAAAACAATTTGGATTTTTTTTACTGGTCAAGGCTATCTCTTGTCAAATCCTTTCCCTAATTAATACAGTTTAAATGGCTTGGCTTATCAACACACTCTTCAACCCCATGGCATTTGCATGCTATGATAAGCAAAGTTGTGACATCACAAACAGGTTTCCTAAGCAGGTCAGTTATATAGTAAACAAGTTTAAATGGATGAAAAAGGAATGTTAAAGGAACTTTAGAAGCTTTTTAAATATTTCTAAAGCACTAATAGATAGAGCGCTACAAATATCAGAATCGACTTTAGAGGACAATTTATGTCATGGGAAGATGTTTTTGAAACCCCCCTTCCCCCCAAACTCAAAATTCTACTTTAGAAGCTTTTTAAATATTTGTAAAGCGCTAAGACATACAGCGCTACAAACATAAGAATCGACTTTAGAGACCAAATTATATTATGGGAAGAAGTTTTTGAAATCCCCCTTCCCCCCAAACTCAAAATTTTCCAAAATTCTACTTTAGAAGCTTTTTAAATATTTGTAAAACGCTAAGACAAAGAGCGCTACAAACGTAAGAATCGCCTTTTAGACCAAATTATATTATGGGAAGAAGTTTTTGAAATCCCCCTTCGCCCCAAACTCAAAATTTTGTAAAGTTCTAGCCTTCTTTTCCATGGGAGGGGGCATTTTCCCCCGGGGGTAAAGTATTTGGACAGTTTGAAGTCAGAAAATAATTATTTCTAGGTAATAGGGCCACTAAAAAATTACAGAAGAACAGCGAGGTATCTGGAAATGTTGTTAACTAAAAAAAAAAAAAAAAAGAAAATCCTTGTATAAAGTAAATGTAATCTTTAATTTAAGTTTTTTTTTTGAACAGACATCAGTGCCGACTCGAGTCCGAGGTGGCCGAGAATATTATCAGGTAAAGTGTAATTTTTCAAAATCGGTCTATGACAAAACATGGATGGCCTTTCTCTGCTAAAAAATTTCTGTTTTTTGATGATTTGGCTTCAAATACCGCCTCCAAGGGAGAATTTCATGATCAAAAATGTTATTTGTTGTAAAAAAAAACTTTGTGGATTGGAGCCAGTTCTACAGAGAGGTTTGTATGTACATTATGTCATTCAAACTCCGCTCCTTTGGGAGGAGAAGGAGACATTGTTGAGATGGAAGCCAAATTTGGGAAGCGTAAATATAATCGTGGTCGGATTGTCGCGGATGCTTGGGTGTTTGGTGGAATAGAGTGAGGAACTGGTAATTCATTCATGGCTTCTGTGCCGGATAGAAGTAGTGCCACGTTGTTGGGAATTATCCAAAACCGAATCCTGCCAGGGACAACAATTATCAGTGACTGTTGGAGGGCCTACGATTGCCTGGCTAGCCAGGGCTATCAGTATTTACACGTCAACCACAGCATAAATTTTTTTGACCCTGCAACAGGTGCTCACACAAAACATCGAAAGACACTGGCTTGAAGTTCGAGAAAATATACCCACATATGGCAGAAGAGAAGAACATATGGAAGGATATCTAGCAGAGCACTATTTCAAAAAAAATATTCAATCTCGTTGAGAATGCACCATGTCATGAAACAGATATTGGAGCTTTATAACCCCAACTAATTTGTTTCTTATAGGTATTATTTACTGGTTCAGTTTTTAAATGTTGTACCAGAAAATACAGCAATTTACGATATCTCGCCCCATTTGTTATTACGTACATTCAAATGTTTTTTTCCAACGTTGTGATGTCCGCTCAGGAACGTATTGCAGCGACTATCTTCTTTGGAATGGACCAGAGGTCGGGGTCACGCGGGGGTGGAATTACCTATTGAACTATAGACAAATTGGTACTTGGGCATCATAAATAAACCATCGCTAATCATAAAATAATTTAAGTTTTGTTACTACTAATGAAATAAAATAAAATACGACGAAAATAATAGTTTATAAACAAATTTGGGCTACATATTTGCACATTAGGGGGTGGGGGTAAATTATAGCATATATTAAATACGTAACCTAACCTATGTACCTTTTTCCCTCTCTAAACCCAAAAAAAACAACAGTTTAAATATTGTAAACGCAATAAGAAATCACGCTTTTTGATCCATTTGTCTAACAAATACCCGTTTGTCTGGTTTCCTTGTACAGTCTATAGCGATGGGTTATTTATAATGCACAAGTACCGAATAATCTATATTCGTTTTGATTATTTTTTTTGGAAACCCCTTAACATTTTTAGTTGGGTAACCACATAAAACATATTCAAAGAGCTTAATCCTATAATTTTGAGAATTTTTGCTATTGTTTTTTACATCCACAATTTAAAATATGCAGAAAATGCTATACCTTATATAAAAATTTTCTTTCGAGGGTTGAAAGGTTAGCTGCAAGGGGATTTGATAGCAGGAGGAGGGGGAGGGCAGGGACTAAATAGGTTGAGTCACAAGTTCGAACCTTAAAACAAACAGGGGTTAGGAGGTACTATTTTTGTTAAACAATAAAAAACTTCAGCGTAAAGAGCGAGGCGTTGAAGAGGAGACATCCCCTTTCATATACGGAATAATTTCTCTTCGTTTTAAGTTTTAATGTAGCTCCTTACTTTCAGTTTAACAAACTTGTTTTTCTTATCTAAAGGCTGCAAAAGCGGGAGTTTGGGGGGCGGCAGGCCCCCCAACTGTACCTCCTAACCCCTGTCCGTTTTATCGTTCGAACTTGTGACTCAGCCTGTTTAAAGTAAAACGTAGTAACGTTAAAAACGTAGTTTTTTTATAATAATTTCTGCACGTTTTGTGTCTTAGCGCTTTACAAATACTTAAAAAAGCTTCTAAAGTAGAATTTTGGAAAATTTTGAGTTTGGGGGGAAGGAGGATTTCAAAAACTTCTTTCAATAATATAATCTGTCCTCTGAATTCGATTCTGATATCTGTAACGCTCTATCTATTAGTGATTTAGAAATATTTAAAAAGCTGCTAAAGTAGAATTTTGGAAAATTTTAAGTTTGGGGGGGAAAGTGGATTTGCAAAACCTCTTCACTTGATATAACATGTCCTCTGAAGTTGATTCTGATATTTGTAGTGCTCTATCTATTAGTGTTTTAGAAATATTTAAAAAACTTCTAAAGTAGAATTTTGGACAATTTTGAGTTTGGGGGGAAGGGGGATTTCAATAACCTCTTCCCGTGATATAACGTGTCCTCTGAAGCCGATTCTGATGTTTTTAGCACTCTATCTATTAGTGCTTTAGAAATATTTAAAAAGCTTCAAAAGTAGAATTTTGGAAAATTTTGAGTTTTGGGGGAAGGGGGATTTCAAAAACATCTTCCCATGACATAAATTGTCTTCTAAAGTTGATTCTGATAATTGTAACGCTCTATGTCTTAGCGCTTTAGAAATATTTAAACAAGTTTCTAAAGTAACAATTTTGGAAAATTTTGAGTTTGGGGGAAAGGGGGAATTTAAAAACATCTTCCAGTAACAATATTTGTCCTCTAAAGTCGATTCTGATGTTTTTAGAACTATCTATTAGTGCTTTAGAAATATTTTAAAAGCTTCTAAAGTAGAATTTTAGAAAATTTTGAGTTTGGGGGGAAGGGGGATTTCAAAAACATCTTCCCGTAACAATATTTGTCCTCTTAAGTCGATTCTGATGTTTTTAGCACTCTATCTCTCAGAGATTTATAAATATTTTAAAAGCTACTAATGTAGAATTTTGGAACATTTTGAGTTTGGGGGGAAGGGGGATTTCAAAAACATCTTCCCATAACAATATTTGTCCTCTGAAGTCGATTCTAATGTTTTTAGCTCTCTATCTATTAGTGCTTTAGAAATATTTTAAAAGCTTCTAAAGTAGAATTTTAGAAAATTTCGAGTTTGGGGGGAAGGGGGATTTTCCAAACCTCTTCCCGTGATATACCGTGTCATCTGAAGTCGATTCTGATGTTTTTAACACTCTATCTATTAGTGCTTTAGAAATATTTTAAAAGCTTCTATGCTAGAATTTTGGAAAATTTTGAGTTTCGGGGGAAGGGGGATTTCAAAAACATCTTCCCATAACAAAATTTTTCCTCTCCAGTTGATTCTGATGTTTGTAGCGCTCTATGTCTTGGCTCTTTAGAAATATTTAAAAAAACTTCGAAAGTAAAATTTTGGAAAATTTTGAGTTTGGGGGAAGGGAGATTTCAAAAACATCTTCCCATAACATAATTTGTCCTCAGAAGTCGATTCCGATATTTGTAGCACTCTATCTATTAGTGCTTTGGAAATATTTAAAAATCTTATAAAGTATAATTTTGGAAAATTCTTTTTTTGGGGGGAAGGGGGATTTCAAAAACATCTTCCTGTAACAATATTTGTCCTCTGAAGTCGATTCTGATGTTTTTAGCACTCTATCTATTAGTGCTTTAGAAATATTTTAAAAGCTTCTAATGTAGAATTTTAGAAAATTTTGAGTTTGGGGGGAAGGGGGATTTTCATAACCTCGTCACTTGATAGACCGTGTCCTCTGAAGTCGATTCTGAATGTTTTTAGCACTCTATCTATTAGTTTTTTAGGAATATATTCTAAGCTTTTAAAATAGAATTTTTGACAATTTTGTGTTTTGGTGGAAGGGGGGTTTCTAAAACATCTTCCCATAACCTAAGTTGTCCTCTCAAGAGGATTCTGTGGTTTGTAGCGCTCTATGTCTTAGGGCTTTAGAAATATTTAAAAAAGCTTCTAAAGTAGAATTTTGGAAAATTTTGAGTTTGGGGGGAAAGGGGATTTTAAAAAACTCTTCCCGTGATAAAACATGTCCTCTGACGTTGATTCTGATGATTTTAGCGCTCTATGTCTTAGTGCTTAAGAAATATTTTAAAAGCTTCTAAAGTATAATTTTAGAAAATTTTGAGTTTGGGGGGAAGGGGGCTTTCATAAAACATCTTCCCATAATATAATTTGTTCTCTAAAGATGATTCTGAGGTTTGTAGCGCTCTATGTCTTAGCGCTTTAGAAATATTTTAAAAGCTCCTAAAGTAGAATTTTAGAAAATTTCGAGTTTGGGGGGAAGGGGGATTTTCCAAACCTCTTCCCGTGATATACCGTGTCATCTTAAGTCGATTCTGATGTTTTTAACACTCTATCTATTAGTGCTTTAGAAATATTTTAAAAGCTTCTAAACTAGAATTTTGGAAAATTTTGAGTTTGGGGGGAAGGGGGATTTCAAAAACATCTTCCCATAATATAATTTGTCCTCTCAAGATGATTCTGATGTTTGTAGCGCTCTATGTCTTAGGCTTTAGAAATATTTAAAAAGCTCCTAAATTATAATTTTAGAAAATTTAGAGTTTGGGGGGAAGGGGGATTTTAAAAGCCTCTTCCCTTGAGATAAAGTGTCCTCTGAAGTCGATTCTGATTTTTTTAACTCTCTATCTATTAGTGATTTATAAATATTTTAAAAGCTTCTAAAGTAGAATTTAGGAAAATTTTGAGTTTGGGGGGAAGGGGATTTCAAAAACATCTTCCCATAATATAATTTGTCCTCTAAAGATGATTGTGATGTTTGTAGCGCTATATGTATTATCTGTTTAGAAATATTTAAAAAAGCTTCTAAAGTATAATTTTTAAAAATTATGAGTTTGGGGGGACGGGGAATTTTAAAAACCTCTTCCCTTGAGATAACGTGTCCTCTGTAGTCGATTCGGATGTTTTTATTACTCCATGTCTTAGTGCTTTGGAAATATTTAAAAAGCTCCTAAAGTAGAATTTTAGAAAATTTTGAGTTTGGGGGGAAGGGGGATTTCAAAAACATCTTCCCATAACATAATTTATCCTCTACAGTTGATTCTGATGTTTGTAGTGCTCTATGTCTTAGTGCTTTAGAAATATTAAAAAAAACTTTGAAAGTAAAATTTTGGAAAATTTTGAGTTTGGGGGAAGGGGGATTTCAAAAAAATCTTCCCATAACATAATTTGTCCTCTGAAGTCGATTCCGATATTTTTAGCGCTCTATCTATTAGTGCTTTGGAAATATTTAAAAAGTTTCTAAAGTAGAATTTTGGAAAATTTTGAGTTTGGGGGGAAGGGGGATTTCAAAAACATCTTCCCATAAGAATATTTGTCCTCTGAAGTCGATTCTGATGTTTTTAGCGCTCTATCTCTTAGTGCTTTAGAAATATTTTAAAAGCTTATAGAGTAGAATTTTTGAAAAGTTTGAGTTTGGGGGGAAGGAGGATTTAAAAAACATCTTCCCATGATATAATTTGTCCTCTGAAGTCGATTCTGATGTTTTTAGCGCTCTATGTCTTAGTGCTTTATATATATTTTAAAAGCTTCTAAAGTAGAATTTTAGAAAATTTTGAGTTTGGGGGGAGGGGGATTTCAAAAACATCTTCCCATAATATAATTTGTTCTCTAAAGATGATTCTGAGGTTTGTAGCACTCTATGTTTTAGAGCCTTATAAATATTTAAAAAGCTTCTAAAGTAGAATTTCTGAAAATTTTGAGTTTGGGGCGACGGGGGATTTTAAAAGCCTCTTCCCGTGATATAACATGTCCCCCGAATTTAATTCTGATGTTTTAGCACTATCTCTTAATTGTTTAGAAATATTTTAAAAGCTTCTAAAGTAGAATTTTTGAAAATTTTGAGTTTGGGGGAAAGGGGGATTTAAAAAACATCTTCCCATAATATAATTTGTCCTCTAAAGAGGATTGTGATGTTTGTAGCGCTCTATGTCTTAGCACTTTAGAAATATTTAAAAAAGCTTCTAAAGTAGAATTTTGGAAAATTATGAGTTTGGAGGGAAAGGGGATTTAAAAAAGATCGTCCCTTAAAAAAATTTGTCTTCTGAAGTTGATTCTGATGTTTTTAGCGCTCTATCTATTAGTGCTTTAGAAATATTTAAAAAGCTTCTAGAGTAGAATTTTTGAAAACTTTGAGTTTAGGGGGAAGGGGGATTTCAAAAACATCTTCCCGTAACAATATTTGTCCTCTGAAGTCGATTCTGATGTTTTTAGCACTCTATCTATTAGTGCTTTAGAAATATTTTAAAAGCTTCTAAAGTAGAATTTTAGACAATTTTGAGTTTGGGGGGAAGGGGGATTTCAAAAACATCTTCCCGTAACAATATTTGTCCTCTGAAGTCGATTCTGATGTTTTTAGCACTCGATCTATTAGTGCTTTAGAAATATTGTAAAATCTTCTAAAGTAGAATTTTAGACAATTTTGAGTTTGGGGGGAAGGGGGATTTCAAAAACATCTTCCTGTAACAATATTTGTCCTCTGAAGTCGATTCTGATGTTTTTAGTACTCTATCTATTAGTGCTTTAGAAATATTTTAAAAGCTTCTAAAGTAGAATTTTAGAAAATTGCGAGTTGGGGGGAAGGGGGATTTTCCAAACCTCTTCCCGTGATATACCGTGTCCTCTGAAGTCGATTCTGATGTTTTTAACACTCTATCTATTAGTGCTTTAGAAATATTTTAAAAGCTTCTATACTAGAATTTTGGAAAATTTTGAGTTTCGGGGGAAGGGGGATATAAAACATTTCGTAAGCTAACTTACTGTAGCACCGACAATTTCGGCTTAGGTACTCCTTGCACTAGTTCGTAGCGATTTAGAAATATTTAAAAAAAACTTTATAATTAACAGTTTGTAAAATTTTGATTGGGGTTAACGGAGGAGCTCAGAGTACAAGTCCCGGAACAAAATTTTTCACCTGAATTTGATTCCGATATTTGTAGCGCTCTATCTATTAGTGCTTTGGAAATATTTAAAAATATTCTAAAGTAGAATTTTGGAAAATTTTGAGTTTGGGGGGAAGGGGGATTTCAAAAATATCTTCCTGTAACAATATTTGTCCTCTGAAGTCGATTCTGATGTTTTTAGCACTATCTATTAGTGCTTTAGAAATATTTTAAAAGCTTCTAATGTAGAATTTTAGAAAATTTCGAGTTTGGGGGGAACGGGGATTTTCCAAACCTCTTCCCGTGATATACCGAGTCCTCTGAAGTCAATTCTGATGTTTTTAACACTCTATCTATTAGTGCTTTATAAATATTTTAAAAGCTTCTAAATTAGAATTTTGGAAAATTTTGAGTTTGGGGGGAAGGGGGATTTCAAAAACATCTTCACATAATATAATTTGTCCTCTAAAGATGATTGTGATGTTTGTAGCGCTCTATGTCTTAGCGCTTTAGAAATATTTAAAAAAGCTTTTAAATTAAAATTTTAGAAAATGTTGAGTTTGGGGGGAAGGGGGATTAAAAAAACCTCTTCTTGTGATAAAACATGTCCTCTGACGTCGATTCTGTTGATTTTATCGCTCTATGTCTTAGTGCTTTAGAAATATTTTAAAAGCTTCTAAAGCATAATTTTAGAAAATTTTGAGTTTGGGGGGAAGGGGGATTTCATAAAACATCTTCCCATAATATAATTTGTTCTCTAAAGATGATTCTGAGGTTTGTAGCGCTCTATGTCTTAGCGCTTTAGAAATATTTTAAAAGCTCCTAAAGTAGAATTTTAGAAAATTTCGAGTTTGGGGGGAAGGGGGATTTTCCTAACCTCTTCCCGTGATATACCGTGTCCTCTGAAGTCGATTGTGATTTTTTAAACACTTTATCTATTAGTGATTTAGAAATTTTTTAAAAGCTTCTAAAGTAGAATTTTGTAAAATTTTGAGTTTGGGGGGAAGGGGGATTTCAAAAACATCTTCCCATAATATAAGTTGTACTCTCCAGAGGATTCTTATGTTTGGATCGCTCCCTGTCTTAGCTCTTTAGAAATATATTAAAAGCTCCAAAGCAGACTTTTTGAAAATTTTAAGTTTGGGGGGAAGGGGGATTTTAAAAGCCTCTTCCCGTGATATAACGTGTCCTCAGAAGTCGATGCTGATGTTTTTAACGCTCTGTCTATTAGTGCCTTAGAAATATTTAAAAATCTTCTAAAGTAGAATTTAGGAAAATTTTGAGTTTGGGGGGAAGGGGATTACAAAAACATCTTACCATAACATAAAGTGTCCTCTAAAGATGATTGTGATGTTTGTAGCGCTCTATGTCTTAGCGCTTTAGAAATATTTAAAAAAGCTTCTAAAGTAGAAATTTGGAAAATTTTGAGTTTGGGGGGAAAGGGGATTTTAAAAACATCTTCCCTTAAAATAACGTGTCCTCTGAAGTCGATTCTGATGTTTGTAGCGCTCTATGTCTTAGTGCTTTAGAAATATTTAAAAAGCTTCTAAAGTAGAATTTTGGAAAATTTTGAGTTAGGGGGGAAGGGGGATTTTAGAAATATCTTCCCGTAACATCATTTATCCTCTGAAGTTGATTCTGATGTTGGTAGCGCTCTATTTCTTAGTGCTTTAGAAATATTTAAAAAAACTTCGAAAGTAAAATTTTTGGAAAATTTTGAGTTTGGGGGAAGGGGGATTTCAAAGACATCTTCCCATAACATAATTTGTCCTTTGAAGTCGATTCCGATATTTGTAGCGCTCTAGCTATTAGTGCTTTGGAAATATTTAAAAAGTTTCTAAAGTAGAATTTTGAAAAATTTTGAGTTTGGGGGGAAGGGGGATTTCAAAAACATCTTCCCGTAACAATATTTGTCCTCTGAAGTCGATTCTGATTTTTTTAGCTCTCTATTTATTTGTTCTTTAGAAATATTTTAAAAGCTTCTAAAGTATAATTTTTGAAATTTTTGAGTGTTGGGGGAAGGAGGATTTTAAAAACCTCGTCCCGTTATATAACGTGTCCTCTGAAGTCGATTCTGATGTATTTAGCACTCTATGTATTAGCGCTTTAGATATATTTAAAAAAGCTTCTAAAGTAGAATTTTAGAAAATTTTGAGTTTGGGGGGAAGGGGGATTTCAAAAACATCTTCCCATTATATAATTTGTTCTCTAAAGATGATTCTGATGTTTGTAGCGCTCTATGTCTTAGCGCTTTAGAAATATTTTAAAAGCTCCTAAAGTAGAATTTTAGAAAATTTTGAGTTTGGGGGGAAGGGGGATTTTAAAAGCCTCTTCCCGTGATATAACGTGTCCTCTGAAGTCGATTCTTATGTTTTTACCACTCTATGTATTAGTGCTTTATAAATATTTAAAAAGCTTCTAAAGTAGAATTTTGGAAAATTTTGAGTTTGGGGGGAAGGGGGATTTCAAAAACATCTTCCAATAACATAATTTGTCCTCTAAAGATGATTGTGATGTCTGTAGCGCTCTATGTCTTAGCGCTTTAGAAATATTTAAAAAAGCTTCTAAAGTAGAAATTTGGAAAATTTTGAGTTTGGGGGGAAGGGGGATTTTAAAAACCTCTTCCCATGATATAACGTGTCATCTTAAGTCGAATCTGATGTTTTTAGCGCTCTATGTCTTAGTGCTTTAGAAATATTTAAAAAGCTCCTAAAGTAGAATTTTAGAAAATTTTGAGTTTGGGGGGAAGAGGGATTTCAAAAACATCTACCCATAATATAATTTATCCTCTACAGTTGATTCTGATGTTTGTAGCGCTCTATGTCTTAGCTATTTATAAATAATTTAAAATAATTTGAAAGAAAATTTGTTTAATTTTTTTATTTGGGGGGAAGGGTGATTTCAAAAAAATCTTCCCATAACATAATTTGTCCCCTGAAATTGATTCAGATATTTGTAGCACCCTAGCTATTAGTACTTCCGAAATATTTAAAAATCTTCTAGATTAGATTTTTGGAAAAATTTGAGTTTGGGGGGAAGGGGGATTTAAAAAACATCTTCCCATAATATAATTTGTTCTCTAAAGATGATTCTGAGGTTTGTGGCGCTCTATTTTTAGAAATATTTTAAAAGCTACTACTGTATAATTGTTGAAAATTTCGCGTTTGGGGGGACGGGGGATTTTAAAAAGATCTTCCCGTGATATACAGTGTCCTCTGAAGTCGATTCTGATGTTTTTAACACTCTATCTATTAGTGCTTTAGAAATATTTTAAAAGCTTCTAAACTAGAATTTTGGAAAATTTTGAGTTTGGGGGGAAGGGGGATTTCAAAAACATCTTCCCATAATATAATTTGTCCTCTAAAGATGATTATGATGTTTGTAGCGCTCTATGTCTTAGCGCTTTAGAAATATTTAAAAAGCTCCTAAAGTAGAATTTCAGAAAATTTTGCGTTTGGGGGGCAGGGGGATTTTAAAAGCCTCTTCCCGTGATATAACGTGTCCTCAGAAGTCGATTCTGATGTTTTTAACACTCTGTCTAGTAGTGCTTTAGAAATATTTTTAAAGCTTCTAAAGTAGAATTTTGGAAAATTTTGAGTTTGGGGGGAAAGGGGATTTCAAAACCATCTTCCCATTATATAATTTGTCCTCTAAATCTGATTCTGTTTTTTGTAGCGCTCGATGTCTTAGAACTTTAGAAATATTTAAAATATCTTCTAAAGTAGAAATTTTGAAAATTTTGAGTTTGGGGGGAAAGGGGATTTTAAAAACCTCTTCCCGTGATATAACGTGTCCTCTTAAGTCGAATCTGATGTTTTTAGCGCTCTATGTCTTAGTGCTTTAGAAATATTTAAAAAGCTCCTAAAGTAGAATTTTAGAAAATTTTGAGTTTGGGGGGAAGAGGGATTTCAAAAACATCTTCCCATAATATAATTTATCCTCTACAGTTGATTCTGATGTTTGCAGCGCTCTATGTCTTAGCGCTTTAGAAATATTTAAAAAAACTTCGAAAGTAAAATTTTGGAAAATTTTGAGTTTGGGGGAAGGGGGATTTTAAAAACATCTTCCCATAACATAATTTGTCCTCTTAAGTCGATTCCGATATTTTTAGCGCTCTATCTCTTAGTTCTTTTGAAATATTTAAAAAGCTTCTAAAGTAGAATTTTGGAAAATTTTGAGTTTGGGGGGAAGGGGGATTTCAAAAACATCTTCCCGTAACAATATTTGTCCTCTGAAGTCGATTCTGATTTTTTTAGCACTCTATCTATTAGTGCTTTAGAAATATTTTAAAAGCTTCTAAAGTAGAATTTTGGAAAATTTTGAGTTTGGGGGGAAGGAGGATTTTAAAAACCTCTTCCCATGATATAACGTGTCCTCTGAAGTCAATTCTGATGTTTTTAGCCCTCTATGTTTTAGCGCTTTAGAAATATTTCAAAAGCTCCTAAAGTAGAATTTTTGAAAATTTTGAGTTTGGGGGGAAGGGGGATTTTAAAAGCCTCTTCCCGTGATATAACGTGTCCTCTGAAGTTGATTCTGATGTTTTTAACACTCTATCTTTGAGTACTTTAGAAATAATTAAAAATCTTCTACATTATAATTTTGAAAAATTTTTAGTTTGGGGGGAAGGGGGATTTCAAAAACCTCGTCCCATTATATAATGTGTCCTGAAGTCGAGTCTAATGTTTTTAGTACTGTATCTTTTAGTACTTTAGAAATATTTTAAAAACTTCTAGAGCAGAATTTTAGAAATTTTTAAGTTTGGATGGAAGGGGAATTTCAAAAACATCTTACCACGACATAATTTGTCCTCTAAAACGGATTGGGTTATTTTTACTGTTCTCTCTTGTCAAATCCTTTTCTTAGTTAATACAGTTTAAATGGTCTTATCAACAGAGTTGTTTGGCATGGGCCTGCTACCCTTAAGGGTAAGAGTTTCTGATAAGACAAGTGTGACATCACAACAAACCTGGTTTCATATACCATAAAGAAAGTTGGCATGGGTTGAAAATTAAATGGCTTAGGATTTAAATAGGATTTTGGAATATATTTTAATGAACATGGTTAAAAGCGGAAGTTGTGTAAGGTAAGCACTGATTTATATTTATGATAGTAATATAGGATGAAATATAAGTTAAAAACAACTAGTAATGTGCAGTAATTTACCCGTAAATAGAGGGGGGGATGAGTGGAGGTAGGTACTTTAAAGTACCTTCCCGAGACAAACCTTAGCGTGTACATCTATCCCTGAAAATTTCATTTTCCTAAACCAACCCCTTTCCAAGATAGCCAAAAGTAACTAACGTAGAATTTTACCACCTTATTCTTTACACCTCGAAATAAATAGGCTAAATAGCAATCTACTGTTGGATAATTTGGCCAAAACTCTCATCAGTTTCTTCGCGAAATCGGCCTTCCATCTTGAAGTTACCATAGATGACATAAGGCTTTTTCTAGCAAACGAATTGTTGATCAACAATCGCGAGAATAAATTTGTATATCTGCAACTGTTAATCAACAAGAAATTTTCGCGGGAAGGCAGGTTATAATTAATATTGAAGAAAAAAACGGCAATATTTTAAAAGTTAATTGAACAATATACTGTTTTTGATCAAACTCATGTTTACTCCTGTAATTGTCACCAGTTTTAAACATTTTCATTGTCTGATCAAATTATATTCCATAAAGCACAACAAGATTTCTTCCCTGTCCTTTGAAGGGAAAAGGGATGGGTAAATTCAAAAGAAAATATTTTCTCATCCTACTTTAGGTAAGATACCAAGTTAATATTATGCAAAAAACCTTTATGAGAAATTATAAGTTTTTCTCTTCTAAATTTTAAAAACAAATCCCCCATGATATCCATCGTTAGAATATCTCTCTTAGATTCAACCAACAAAATTGACAAACAGCTATTTCAATTGTAGATTGTTTTCATTTACATTGTTGATCATTAAAACAACTGTTGGTCGCTAGAAAACGATTGTTCGT
The DNA here is from genome assembly GCF_049724085.1 of Artemia sp. Qi Xiang Cuo. Classification (NCBI taxonomy): domain Eukaryota; kingdom Metazoa; phylum Arthropoda; class Branchiopoda; order Anostraca; family Artemiidae; genus Artemia; species Artemia sp. Qi Xiang Cuo. The sequence continues at coordinate 47,921,328 of NC_142797.1, read as the reverse complement.
CAACTATGTCACGCCAGAACGGATTGTTGATCAACAACGTCACCAGAAAAAAACTGTAAAAACAAGCATAGACCAAGTCTTGCAAAATTTTCTGGTTAGACTTCGACACTTTATTATTGTCATTACCCGGTATGCCCCACGCTGAATAAACTTATTCCCGGGGGTTTCAAGCGATGGGGGGGGGGTGGCAGGCCCCCAATCTCCCCCCCCCCTACACTTGATTTTGAAAATTTTGTCCTTTTTTGGAAATTACCTTTTTTGTATTTTCATTGAAAAATTGAAAAAAACAAAATTGCCCCCCTAGATTTCAAGAAAATACATTTTGTCCCACCCCCTAACGATTGTGAATTGGCACCACTGTGTATTGCGATTGATTTTAATTATTATATTCAATAGTCAATTGTAATTACTTAGTTGCGTTCAAAAGCAGGGGCGTAATTTGGTATGGGGCATGGGGGGCAACTAACCCTCCCTGAATTTGGTTTGACCACCAACCCCCCCCCCCCCTAGACCACACTTTGCGCCTCCCTTCCGCCGAAATTTAGTTTTTTCAAAAATTTTGTCAAACCTAAAATAAGCCTGCACAATTCAAGCATCAACAGTAACGGGTCAGTTTTCTTTAGTGTATCTTTACTTGTTTGATTACTATATGGCTCATTTTTCAGTTTTTGCTGTCATTTTCACTGAATTTGGGAAAATCGCCTCCGACTTTAACCCCTTCCCCCAGGATTTTGACAAAATTACGCCACTGTTCAAAAGTACTTATTGCAACCCATTGCAATTAATTATTTGTCTGTTGTATTTCATAGCTCAATAAGCTACTGTTCCTTGTTTTATAGATACTCATTTTTTGGAATGTTTATCTATTGGGATAGGTTACCAATATTTTTGGTTAGTTTTAATATTTCTATGGGTTTGCAAGATTTTTCTTTATCTTCTTTTCTATAAATTCATTCTGATGTTCAAATCACGTTCAATAGAGCACCACAATCATGCTTATTCAATAAGGTGTCGCAAAGAATCGCAATAATTTCTGCTAAACGTAGGGTAAGCCGCATAACGTAAAAATTTAACACGATCCATAATGGTAATATACAAATAATCCATTAATAAGAAACAAGTTTACATTCTTTCGGATCTTAAGTTATGAACATTAGTAAATGGAAAACCACGGCACATATAAGTACTCACGGGAAAAGCAAGTTTTCTCAAAAGCTGTCTGCCGAAAACTTTTTTCCAATGCATGTTGATATCCAAGAGTGATAGTATCAATCCAATGTTCGGAGAACATAGGGAGAGGGCAGGTTTGAATGGGAATCATAATAGATAGTGCCCTTCTTAAATATGAGATTTTACCCCAGCAAAGTACCGTTTTCTGCCATTTTGCGCCGCAATGGGTATGATGGCAAGCCAAGTCGGTATAAAGTATTATCTTGAGGGAGGCGAAGAGGTAAATGGAGAGAATCAACATGTTTGGTCAATCAAAATGGCATATCTGCAACATCTTTGGAACAAATTGTAAGGATTTAGCTGAAAATTTCGGAGTATTTGTTGGAAGAGACAAGAGTACTTCACATTTTTTTTTAGAAGGAGGTGATGTAGGGTCACGAAACTATTAGCCCCCGGGGTATTTTGAATCTACTCTTGTTGAAGTGGTGAGGTAATTCAAAAGACAGTAAATTTGCCCAGGCTATCGAAACAGGCTTTCTTCAGTACCCTTGGAATGATTGGAGAATCAAGTTAAAACTTTCAAGAAGTATTTGGGGAAGGAAAGGGTACTTCAAAAATTAAGCTTAGGGAAATAATAAAGAGCAGTAAAACCTTTTTGTCTTAAAAAGCTTAAAAACTAGTTTCACACAACAACAGGGTTAAAACTTTTTTCCGTTAACTAGGACTTGCGATATTTTTTTCAACCAAGTTAATTGACTTTGAGTGCTTTTGATAATTCCGGACCAAAGGCTAAAAGATTTGGGACGAAGAAAAACTAGACCTTAAATTTAATCCATCTCTCTAATCCACTTGAGAATGAAATTCGTAAGTTTCGTGGCCTGGTAGAAATCTATGCAAACACATATTTGAAGCCAATTTCGGCTGAATCGGTTCATGATGTGAGAACATGGACCTAAAATTTGCTTTGTCTTTGATAGGCTGGTAACTTACAGGGCACGTAGAAGAAATCCAAGCAGATCACAATGAAAATCTGAATGCTTTGAAACCCAAATGATTTATATATATAGTTGTAACGATATTTGACACTTTGAACCAGACCAGCAAATTTCGTTTTCTCTGATTATATTGGACTTCCAGTACTTATCGAGAGAGACAAGTAAACCTTAATAAAGTCAAAATATAGAGGAACAAAGGGTACTGTAATGATTTGCAACATCAAAATAGCCCCATATTTCTTTCGTCTTCCATCGGCTAATAATAACTGGGCAAGTACAATGGGCCAAGAGAAACAGAGAAGAAAAAATATTTGGAAAACACTCGGGCGTATCGATTCGCAAAACCCGAGAATGGTTAAAAAAAAAGACAAGTAGACTGAACCAAGTAGAGCTACACCAGGACAATAAAATTTGGTACAGAAATACTTACATCATTTTCTTGCGCGCGAATATTATTATTTTTTACGCTAATCTGCTTAACAATTTCAGGCAATGTAGACACTGAATGGTTCCTCGGTTAATTGTTTGAATAAATAACCCTAAAAAAAATTAATAAGCTAAAGCAAAACTGTACATTTATCATTATTCAATAAGCAAGCAGCAAGCAAGCAGGGGTGGATGTTTAAGTCCTGACATTGCATCTCCCTTCTTAACAGGTTGAGCGTGTAGTCCAAGCTTTTGAGTGCTTCCGAATGCGAGCAGGTGTACTATAAGTTTTCATCACAGATCGTTCTGTCCTGAATGCCTGGGACAACTAGTGGTATACCTGACAGGAGTTTGGGTTCAGTGGTTTGTCGGCCCTAAAGTGGACGCAATATTTGTAAGATTCATTCTGCGGGCTCGTGACTGTTGGGTGGATATATCTTTTTTGGGAATTTTGTAATCAGGCTCGGAGTCTAGGACAATATCAATCATAATTACAAATAAGGCTCTGATCTTGGGACCATATTTATCACGTTTCTAGGGTATGTGAGGGCAGATTTTTACGTGGTTTCTACGTGGTTTTCTACGTGGTTTTTGCAATTTACTCAACTCAGCTGAAGAAAACTGTGGGCCTCTGTCAGTCATTAGCATCCTGGGGATGCGAAAATGGGGTAAATGTGGCTTCATTTTTTATAAGCCTTTCGAAGTGATGAAAGTCAGTCTGTCGAATTCAACATACCTGCTTTAGCAGTCGACCACAATCAGATGCTCCTCCCTTTGGACAAAAAAATATCAGCTCCGATGTGTTCTCAGGGGCAGTTGGGTAGCTCCATGTTCTTAAGCAGGTGCTTCCAAGGTTACATCTGTAAGAAACCACAAGTTTCACTGGTTATTTATTTCTTCAATATTTTTGTTGATACTAAGCCAGTAGACAACTGGCCTGGCCTGATGTTTCTTTTTCCCTACTCCCATGTAGGGTAGTGCAACTACTGAAGTATTTCTTAGCGCACTGTCGAGGGATTGACGATTGTGTGTGCTTTCTGAACAATACCATTGATCGTAAATAACTCATGACGGGTATTTAAGTACTTCTGAATTTCCTCACAGCAGGTCGGTTTGGCTTCTGGCAATCCAGTGGTGACAGTGCTGATTAGGTAAGATATTTCAGGGTCAGATCCTATTAAATATTTATACCTGCCCGTTGACTGTCCCTGATTGTCCTGTTTTAAACTGTGCGAGAATAAAGACTCGTTCAAAATTGGCATTTGTCTCAGAGAGTGCAAGGCTAGAATGAGAATCTGCTGGAGTGGAGGCTTCTTCCAACTTGCACGATTGACAAATTTTACGGATGTATCTGATGCTGTAAACATGGGGTGCCACCGAGATGCCTGGAAAAAGGATTAATTCGATTGGTTTGTGATCAGAGAAAACCCTGACCGGCCGTTCATTTCCGCCATGCAAATGCAATGGCAAGTGCTTTTTACTCAATTTGTGGGTGTTTATCCTTGACTGATGACAGTGACCTTGATGAAAAAGCACAAATTCTGCAGTTGCATGTAAGTGTAGCTTCAACGCCATTTTGTGATGCATCAGCTTTGGGCACAATATCTCAGAATTTTGGTTGAAATATTTCATATTATCAAAGATGTAAATTTAGATGTTGGTGAATACTTTATTACGCTGTGAAGTCCATTAGAAATCACTATCAGTTATGTATTCTTTAAGAAGGGATCTGAGTGGATGGTTCAAGGTCAATAGGTTTGGAATGTATTTTCCGAGATATTTAAGCCTATCCAGTAGTGACTGTAGCTCTTCAGGTCCCTTAAGGTTGGGAATTTCACAAATAGCATGGTATTTATTTGGGTCTGGTTTGTTACCTTTTGAAATACGTGTGTGTCCAAAGTCTGGAATTTGTATTTCACCGAAAATGCACGTTCTCCATTTATACGAACACTTTACTTTCATGATATTCTTTTCAGAATTTTGTCGTGCTCTTTATCTTTCGCTCCATGAACAGCAATGTCATCGATAAGGGAGTATAGTCCTGCCTTATCAATAAGGTCTCTGAATATTTCTTCCATTTTCTTTGGAAGTAATCCTGGGCTTAATTTAGGGCAAAGGGGTATTTCCTGAAGCCAAACCTTCCAAATATTGCGTTAAATGCAGTTAGACTGGCTGACTCATTATCTATTTCTACCCTCCAGTATCCATATCTTGTGCGAGTCTAGAAAATTTCTTAGACTCTACAGATTTTATGGCAGCTTTTTCGACTATTGGCATTAAATTGCATTGCCTCTTAATGAATTTGTTCAGTTTTGGTTGGTCCAGGCACCACCGGAGACTGCCGTCAGGATTCTCAACAATGACTATGAAATTAAGCAATTCCGTCGTTTTTGATAATTTTTCGATAACGTCAAGTGTTTTGAGACAAATAAACTCTGCTTTAAATTGATCCTGCATGAATATGGGGATCCTTTTGGTATGGCTCTATGGCTACTGTTGGTTAATAAATCTCGCAGTAAGTCTGGCATTTACCTTCCAACTTCCCATTTCTTGAAAGACATCCTTATACTTAGAAATAATTTTGTCAATATTTTGATCTGGTATCTTCGCAAATGCATTCAAGATTTTGATGAGACGCAATTAGACGCTTGAATTTTTGCAAAAGAGAGGCTGTTTGGAAGTGCTGAAAATGCAGAATTTCGGAATCTCTGGATATTGGTAGTCTTTGTCTAGAATTTCAGGTTGCAAGTTCCAAATACTTTAAGCTTGCTATCACAGGCAGCGCAATAGCGCTGCCTAAGTAAAGAGATATGGGCACGACGTATTTCTTTGTTTTTTTACCTGGGCAGTTCGTATGGAAGGAGTTGTCATAGAAACTCCAAAAAGGGCTTGCTCGATTGGAAATTAAAAAGGGCTAATGCCCTTTTTAATATTCAAAAGTAATTGGAGGGCCACCAGCCCTCTCCCCACGCCCATTAGTTCCTCAAATACACCCAATCAAAACTTAAAGATAGAAATTTTGTTCAGCATAGTTTAAAGGTCCGGAAATTGTGTCTTTGGAAATTAAAGGCTTATTCGACTGGAAAGTGAAAGGGCTAATGCGCTTTTCAATAGTCAAAAGTGATTGGAGGGCAACCAGCCCCCTCCTCACTCCCATACTTTCCCCAAATACAACAAATCAAAATATCCATTTTCTTAAGCGTAGTTGAAAGGCTCAGTAATTATGTCTTTGAAGATTGAAACCCCTCCCCCCAGGGCCCTCGGGGCAAGGGTTGTAAGTTATGCTCCTTGGTCATATAATATTTTTATGGAAAGGGTGGTCAGATAACTTCGTAGGGGGCTCATTAGATTGGATATTGAAAGTTATAATGCCTTTTGTAATAGTTGAAAGTGATTGGAGGGCAACCAGCCACCCCCCCCACCTCGCCCATCCTTTTCCCAACAAATCAAACCATTCATGAATCAGATCATTCAATAGTTATCTTAAAATTTTGGTTCGATTTGTTGGGGAAAGGATGGGCGAGGTGGGGGGGGGGGATGGCTGGTTGCCCTCCCACTACTTTCAACTATTACAAAAGGCATTATAACTTTCAATATCCAATCTAATGAGCCCCCTACGAAGTTATGTGACCACCCTTTCCATAAAGATATTATATGACCAAGCAGCATAACTTACAACCCTTGCCCCGAGGGCCCTGGGGGGAGGGGTTTTAATCTTCAAAGACATAATTACTGAGCCTTTTAACTACGCTTAATAAAATGGATATTTTGATTTGTTGTATTTGGGAAAAGTATGGGCGTGAGAAGGGGGCTGGTTGCCCTCCAAACACTTTTGACTATTGAAAAGCGCATTAGCCCTTTCACTTTCCAGTCGAATAAGCCTTTAATTTCCAAAGACACAATTTCCGGACCTTTAAACAATGCTGAACAAAATTTCTATCTTTAAGTTTTGATTGGGTGTATTTGAGGAACTAATGGGCGTGGGGAGAGGCTTGGTTGCCCTCCAATCAGTTTTGAATATTAAAAAGGGCATTAGCCCTTTCAATTTCCAATCGAGCAAGCCCTTTTTGGAGTTTCTATGACAACTCCTTCCATACGAACTGCCCAGGTAAAAAAAAACCAAAGAAATACGTCGTGCCCACATCTCTCTTTACTTAGGCAGCGCTATTGCGCTGCCTGTGATAGCATGCTTAAAGTATTTGGAACTTGCAACCTGAAATTCTAGACAAAGACTACCAATATCCAGAGATTCCGAAATTCTGCATTTTCAACACTTCCAAACAGCCTCTCTTTTGCAAAAATTCAAGCGTCTAATTGCGTCTCATCAAAATCTTGAATGCATTTGCGAAGATACCAGATCAAAATATTGACAAAATCATTTCTAAGTATAAGGATGTCTTTCAAGAAATGGGAAGTTGGAAGGTAAATGCCAGACTTACTGCGAGATTTATTAACCAACAGTAGCCATAGAGCCACCCAAAAGGATCCCCATATTCATGCAGGATCAATTTAAAGCAGAGCTTATTTGTCTCAAAACACTTGACGTTATCGAAAAATTATCAAAGCCGACGAAATTGCTTAATTTCATAGTCATTGTTGAGAATCCTAACGGCAGTCTCAGGTGGTGCCTGGACCGACGAAAACTGAACAAATTCATTGAGAGGCAATGCAATTTAATGCCAATAGTCGAAAAAGCTGCCATAAAATCTGTACAGTCTAAGAAATTTTCTAGACTCGGAGGGTAGAAATAAATAATGAGTCAGCCAGTCTAACTGCATTTAACGCAATATTTGGAAGGTTTGGCTTTAGGAAATACCCCTTTGCCCTAAATTAAGCCCAGGATTACTTCCAAAGAAAATGGAAGAAATATTCAGAGACCTTATTGATAAGGCAGGACTATACTCCCTTATCGATGACATTGCTGTTCATGGAGCGAAAGATAAAGAGCACGACAAAACTCTGAAAAGAATATCATGAAAGTAAAGTGTTCGTATAAATGGAGAACGCGCATTTTCGGTGAAATACAAATTCCAGACTTTGGACACACACGGATTTCAAAAGGTAACAAATTAAGTCCAGGATTACTTCCAAAGAAAATGGAAGAAATATTCAGAGACCTTATTGATCAGGAAGGACTATACTCCCTTATCGATGACATTGCTGTTCATGGAGCGAAAGATAAAGAGCACGACAAAATTCTGAAAAGAATATCATGAAAGTAAAGTGTTCGTATAAATGGAGAACGTGCATTTTCGGTGAAATACAAATTCCAGACTTTGGACACACACGGATTTCAAAAGGTAACAAACCAGACCCAAGTAAATACCATGCTATTTGTGAAATTCCCAACCTTAAGGGACCTGAAGAGCTACAGTCACTACTGGATAGGCTTAAATATCTCGGAAAATACATTCCAAACCTATTGACCTTGAACCATCCACTCAGATCCCTTCTTAAAGAATACATAACTGATAGTGGTTTCTAATGGACTTCACAGCGTAATAAAGTATTCACCAACATCTAAATTTACATCTTTGATAATATGAAATATTTCAACCAAAATTCTGAGATATTGTGCCCAAAGCTGATGCATCACAAAATGGCGTTGAAGCTACACTTACATGCAACTGTAGAATTTGTGCTTTTTCATCAAGGTCACTGTCATCAGTCAAGGATAAACACCCACAAATTGAGTAAAAAGCACTTGCCATTGCATTTGCATGGCGGATATGAACGGTCGGTCAGGGTTTTCTCTGATCACAAACCAATCGAATTAATCATTTTTCCAGGCATCTCGGTGTCACCCCATGTTTACAGCATCAGATACATCCGTAGAATTTGTCAATCGTGCAAGTTGGAAGAAGCCTCCACTCCAGCAGATTCTCATTCTAGCCTTGCACTCTCTGAGACAAATGCCAATTTTGAACGAGTCTTTATTCTCGCACAGTTTAAAACAGGACAATCAGGGACAGTCAACTGGCAGGTATAAATATTTAATAGGATCTGACCCTTAAATATCTTACCTAATCAGCACTGTCACCACTGGATTGCCAGAAGCCAGATCGACCTGCTGTGAGGAAATTCAGAAGTACTTAAATACCTGTCATGAGTTATTTACGATCAATGGTATTGTTCAGAAAGCCCACACAATCGTCAATCCCTCGACAGTGCGCTAAGAAATCCTTCAGTAGTTGCACTACCCCACATGGGAGTAGAGAAAAAGAAACATCAGGCCAGGCCAGTTGTCTACTGGCTTAGTATCAACAAAAATATTGAAGAAATAAATAACCAATGAAACTTGTGGTTTCTTACAGATGCAACCTTGGAAGCACCTCCTTAAGAACATGGAGCTACCCAACTGCCCCTGAGAACACATCGGAGCTGACATTTTTTTGTCAAGAGGGAGGAGCATCTGATTGTGGTCGACTGCTAAAGCAGGTATGTTGAATTCGACAGACTGACTTTCATCACTTCGAAAGGGTCATAAAAAATAAAGCCACATTTACCCCATTTTCGCATCCCCAGGATGCTAATGACTGACAGAGGCCCACAGTTTTCTTCAGCTGAGTTGAGTAAATTGCAAAAACCAAGTAGAAAACCACGTAGAAACCACGTAAAAATCTGCCCTCACACACCGTACAAACGTTATAAATACGGTCCCAAGATCAGAGCCTTATTTGTAATTATGAATGATATTGTCCTAGACACCGAGCCTGATTCCAAAATTCCCAAAAATGATATATCCACCCAACAGTCACGAGCCTGCAGAATGAATCTTACAAATATTGCGTCCACTTTAAGGCCGACAAACCACTGAACCCAAACTCCTTTCAGGTATACCACTAGTTGTCCCAGGCATTCAGGACAGAACGATCTGTGATGGAAACTTATTGTACACTTGCTCGCATTCGGAAGCACTCAAAAGCTTGGACTACACGCTCAACTTGTTAAGAAGGGAGATGCAATGTTAGGACTTAAACATTCACCCCTGCTTGCTTGCTGCTTGCTTATTGAATAATGATAAATGTACAGTTTTGCTTTAGCTTATTAGTTTTTTTTAGGGTTATTTATTCAAACAATAAACCAAGGAACCATTCAGTGTCTACATTGCCTGAAATTGTTAAGCAGATTAGCGTAAAAAATAATAATATTCGCGCGCAAGAAAATGATGTAAGCATTTTTGTACCAAATTTTATTGTCCTGGTGTAGCTCTACTTGGTTCAGTCTACTTATCTTTTTTTTTTCACCATTCTCGGGTTTTGCGAATCGATACGCCTGAGTGTTTTCCAAATATTTTTTCTTCTCTGATTTTCTTGGCCCAGTGTACTTGCCCAGTTGGTTATTAGGCGATGGAAGACGAAAGAAATATGGGGCTGTTTGAGGTTGCAAATCAATACAGTGCCCTTTGTTCCTCTATATTTTGACTTTATTAAGGTTTACTTGTCTCTCTCAATAAGTACTGGAAGTCCAATATAATCAGAGAAAACGAAATTTGCTGGTCTGGTTCAAAGTGTCTAATATCGTTACAAATATATATATAAATCATTTGGGTTTCAAAGTATTCAGATTTTCATTGTGATCTGCTTGGATTTCTTCTACGTGCCCTGTAAGTTACCAGCCTATCAAAGACAAAGCAAATTTTAGGTCCATGAGTAGTAAGTATCAATTGAATTCTAGCCGATTATGTTCCTTCCGGTATTATTTGCCCACTTTACGTTCCATGGCACTTTTCCAAGGCAGATTACCAGACTGGTTATTTGGCAGTGTATAATGTAGTCAAATATGTTTTGAGAGCATGCACGAAATTATGTAACTCAACATCCGTTTTTTATTTTGTCCTTGAAAATCCGTATAAAATGTTCATATATTGCAATTTAATTTTCATTATAATTTAACATATTATACATAGTACACTGAATTTTATTAACTTTGAAACAATGGATCCGTCAATTGTCAATGTGAGTACAGCTTACTAATTTTTTAATTTATTTCCAGATAAAAAAATCATTTCACCAGTAAATTCAAATTTCAGGGGAACTTAGCCCCCTCCCCCCTCCAACAACACAAAACCCTAAAATATGATGTGTATACTCGATAGAAAACGCTAAGTTGGCTTTTTTCTATTATGTAAAACAAAAACTCCCTCATCCACTGCTGTGTTACGACCATAATTCCTTACTTTTAGCTATTTCGTTCAAAAAAAATGCCCCTTTTTCCCAATTATCAGAAAATCTTTTTTCCACTCTAAAAACCACATGTGTTTATAATTACCGAGAGTCCCTTTTGAAGTCAGAGTTTAAACGTGTCTTATCTAAGTTATGAAAACAAAAGGTTGATGATTAAGACAAGGATTTGTGTAATTCTCGTCAGAAAACTTAGAATTTATATAAAACCAAATTTTATTCAAATATTTTCTTGGGGAGAAAATTTTAAGTTTTGTATTAATTTGGATTTTAGCTCACATTTAACAAACTTAGTCGTAGTTAAGTGAAAGTATGCATAAATATCTTAATTTATAGTCTAATTGCATGGAGACTAAAGGAACAATGAGCATTTTTTTTTTGTGCTTTCACAAGAAAATAGCTTGCATTTAACGAACTTAGCTGTAGTTAGTTGAAAGTGTGCTTAAATATCTTCATTTTTTCTTCTGTAAAAAGGGGGATATATTTTTCCGTGCTAAATTTTTCTTCTTTTTAAGGAGAAGGAAGATTCCTGCAATTACTCTCCCCCGGAAAAGAGAGCTAAGGCTAACGGCGTTGCTCCAATGCAACAAGTGAAGATAACTGGCCCATCGGGAACCACGCAAATACAGTCAAGTCAAAAAAGGCCAAATCTCAATGACACAGAAGAATTCAATTTTGAAGCTGCTTTAGGGAGAGGTGACAAATCATTTCATGACATTTTGGATGTATTGACATTTAATTATTTATTCGTTATGCTTGACAATATTCAAAATCCTAAAGAATTCCATTCTTCTCACAAGGACCAGTTACTTATAGCACAAAAGCACATTGGGGGGACTAGCTTGAACTTGAGGAGAGATAGCGTGATCCACTATGCCCCACGAACGGTTTCTACCGAGCTAACTACAACTTCTATGGTAAGCGCCAGTTCTCAGATAGCTAAGGAGGGGTCAGTTAAAGAGGGTTCAGTTGCATGGAGGGATTCTGAAGCTTGGGGTTCAGTTAAAATACCTCCTCAATAGATATTTTTTTCTTTTTTTTTTCTTTTTTTAAATGTATTTTATAGCTATTACCAAAACGTTGCTATGTCTTTCTCACACCAACTAGTAAATATTTATCAGGCCTTTATTTTTTCTGTTCAATTATTTTCAGTGTAACCCAATATATTTTTGGGTAGAGGGATGTCACCTCATCGAGAGTTATTTATTTAATGTATTTTATAGTGATTACCAAAACGTTAATTCACATGGAAAATAAAATCATTTTTACCATTTCAACCCTGAGAAGAAAAAAAATCAGTTAAAGAATACCTCCTCGATAGATACTTTTTTTTTTTTTTTTTAATGTTTTTTATAGCTATTACCTAAACATTGCGATGTCTTTCTAACACCAACTACTAAATATTGATCAGGCCTTTATTTTTTTTGTTCAAGTATTTTCAGTGTAATCTAATATAATGGTGGGTAGAGGGAATGTTACCTCCTCGTGAGTTATTTATCTAATATGTTTTATACCGATTAACCAAACATTAATTCACATGGAAAATAAAGTCATTTTTACCATTTCCAGCCTGAAAAGAAAATACGACAGAAGAAAATACGAATAGTGGAGTTAAAAACAAAGACTGACATCTGAGATGCTGTACCATTAAGCATGGAGGAGGAGGTGCATCTCGTAGAGCAAACTGCTTCAGTTGAAAGATGTTATAGTTTCTTGAAGAGCTGGGACCATCAAGCACAGTGCTATGAGTTAGACCCATACTATGCATTTTCATTTTAAATGTTATTACAGATCCGAGTAAAACCATTATCAATATGCCTCATTCTTTCATTCTAACTTAACTTGTAGGAATAGGATTTCAGTCAAACAACTAAATCAATTTATTTATGTATAATAGTGAACAAGAAAAAGAAGACTATTAATTTTCCCCATTCTTCTTCTCTTGATCTGGCGCCAATGTCTCTATCTCACTCGGGCTCAGTTTTCGTCTTAATATGCGGTAGTAATTAAGTCCGCGCGATCGCCATACCTCATAATAACCATCATGTGTGATACGATGGTCATCATCGATCCTTGGTTCCCGATCTAAACATGAAAATTAAAAGGCTTAAAATATATGGAATGAACAAAAATTATTACTTCACGATCGATCTAATATAAATAAAGATAATGTATTAAAAAGACCGTCAATTTTTTTTTTCAGGATTGTATTGATGAGAATGTAGATAACATATGGTTATCATTCCCATTGAGTGAAGAAGAAGAATTGGCACTCTGCAATCTAAAACCACTGATATACCAACAAATTCAACCATTAAGGTGTCATAGGAAAATACACGACAAAAATACCCATTTACACATTTACAACGACTCGAATGACACAAGAAAAAGGATAAGAAAACTTAAAACACAGAAAAAGGACAGACATAGCCTTCTATATAATGCTACAAACATGAGAAGCTTTAGTCAATTAAATCACGCAATGAAATATCGAGTGATATCGTTATGCTAAGCATTCCAAAAACAAGAAAATAATTCTTATGATACTTGTCTCTTACAGTGACCATACTCAAGTTCTTGATCTGAGTAAAACCAATTTCTATGTCTGCATTCAGAGATAATTAGCTTAGTCTCAGTGAGATAAAATACTATGCGGATATGTTTCAATTAATTATCTAATTAATATAGTTGTTTTAGTTAGTTATTTAATATAATGCATTCTGGACGGTCTGCTTTCTATAATTCTTTTTGTAGTTCCATAATTTTGTTACTAAAGTATTATATTCTCATCATATTTTGACATATTTCATTATGATTAACATAACTTCATTTGCATAACTTCCGACCCATGCACAATGGGCATGTGGAATTTATGTTATCCCCACATACATAGTTGATAGAACTTTCAATTATTCCGAATGAAATATTCTTCTTGGTTGAAATATTCTTATAGATTGAAATTACCTTTCTAACCCCTATATATATATTCCATTAGCCTATAACTAATTATTTATAATGAATATACATTATAATATACTAATAATGGCTCAATGACCCTCAAGCTCCCCATTTCCCCAACATTGACAGTGTTGAGGAGAACGGACCGGTTGGACGGTTTTTTTAAATTGATGGGGAGATACCAGTCGAGCTTCACGATTCAGTAAAGGATTTTGTTTTCCCGTGCATCAATAGACCTGTGACTAACGACTCTTTGAGCGCCCCGCAATAGGCGTTTAGTCCTTACACATTTTTCAATGTGTACCGAAGGGGGTCATTAAATAGTGGAATTTATGAAAAAATTGCTCTGCCTTTGACACATTGAAAAATGTGTAAGGACTAAACGCCTATTGCGGGGGGCTCAAAGAGTCGCTAGTCACAGGTTTATTTATGCACGGAAAAAATAATCCTTTACTAATTCGTGAAGCTCAACTGGTATCTCTCAGTCAATTTAAAAAAACCATCCAAACGGTCCAGTATCCTCATCGCTTTTAAGTTTAGATACATAAGAAGCTTGAGGTTCATTGATACATTTATAGTCATCGTAAGTTAGCAGATAATTGGAAATGGCCAAGAGGTGCAGAGAATTAATATCAAGGAAAACTGTATCTAATTTTTCCCCGTCTTCTCTCCAGTTGGATCAGTTTCCAAGAGATGATCCCCGTGAAAAAAAACCTATCCACTCCCTCATTGACCTTTCGATGAACAGATGCTGATCAATGTCAGTAATTAGCCCAATTTTTTCCCTGCTAATTTTTAGGTTGATGTCCATTACCAGATGAGGATATGCAAAATAATAGCCACAATTAATATTAAATTCCCCATAGATATTGTCAGTAATTTTAAACATAATGTCTTGCAGAGTTATCAGGCCACATGGAAAATGCAGATTAATGAGTTAAAACAGATTTTTACACCCTCCCTCTGCCCACACTTTTTAGAAAAACTGTATTCATCGGGGGTGCACCTACGATCGTGCCCCCGTCTAAATATTTTTTTTTTCATAATTTCCTGAATTAAATTTCTATATTGTGTATCCTGTGTGTGTGAAACATTACTCTTATCTAAAATAATTAGAAAATTGTGATAAAAATGATTGCGATAATATACTATTGTTACAGCTGTTTAAAGTGAAATTTGACTCGTATATGCTTGGGGTATTAAGCATTTGAACTGCAGAATAATGATAAGAAGAGCCTTAATTTACACGATATATCGTATAAACACTTTAAAAATGGGTGATGTATGTTCAGTTCCTTCTTACAATTTGGAGCATGAAGTGGTACACGAATAGACGAATTTATTTCGCTAAACTTGGTGAGCCAAAAAAACACTTTTTCAGCCATTTCTTGTTAATTTTTTTTTATTTCTTGACTATTTTAAATTGACAACACATTGAAATATATTTTAAATTGACAACACTCTCCAAAACATCACTTGTGTATTATACAGTACACAATCAACCCATCTCCCTCCAAAATACTTTTCAGCCATTTCTTGTTAATTTTTTTTATTTCTTAACTATTTAAATTGACAACACATCGAAGTATATTTTAAATTGACAACACGGTCCAAAACATCACTTGTGTATTATACAGTACACAATCAACCCATCTCCCCCCAAAACACTTTTCAGCCATTTCTTGTTAAAATTTTTTATTTCTAAACTATTTTTAGTTGACAACACATCTAATTATATTTTAAATTGACAACACTGTCCAAAAATCACTTGTGTATTATACAGTATACAATCAAGCCATCTCCCCCAAAAACACTTTTCAGCCACTTCTTGTTAAATTTTTTTATTTCTTAACTATTTTAAATTGACAACACATCGAAGTATATTTTAAAAATTGACATCACTTTCCAAAAACATGACTTGTGTATTATACAGTACGCAATCAATCTCATCTCCCCCCCCCAAAAAACACTTTTCAGCCATTACTTGTTAAATTTTTTTATTTCTTAACTATTTTAAATTGACAACACATCGAAGTATATTTTAAAAATTGACATCACTGTCCAAAAACATCACTTGTGTATTATACAGTACACAATCAACCCATCTCCCCCCAAAACACTTTTCAGCCATTTCTTGTTACATTTTTTTATTTCTTAACTATTTTAAATTGACAACACATCGAAGTATATTTTAAATTGACAACACTGTCCAAACATCACTTGTGTATTATACAGTACACAATCAACCCATCTCCCCCCAAAACACTTTTCATCCATTTCTTGTTAAATTTTTTTATTTCTAAACTATTTTAAATTGACAACACTGTCCAAAAATCACTTGTGTATTATACAGTATACAATCACGCCATCTCCCCCGAAAACACTTTTCAGCCATTTCTTGTTAATTTTTTTTATTTCTTAACTATTTTAAAGTGACAACACATCGAAGTATATCTTAAAAATTGACATCACTGTCCAAAAACATCACTTGTGTATTATACAGTACACAATCAATCCCATCTCCCCCCCCAAAACACTTTTCAGCCATTTCCTGTTAAATTTTTTATTTCTTAACTATTTTAAATTGACAACACATCGAAGTATATTTTAAAAATTGACATCACTGTCCAAAAACATCACTTGTGTATTATACAGTACACAATCAACCTATCTCCCCCCCAAAACACTTTTCAGCCATTTCCTGTTAAATTTTTTTATTTCTTAACTATTTTAAATTGACAACACATCGAAGTATATTTTAAAAATTGACATCACTGTCCAAAAACATCACTTGTGTATTATACAGTACACAATCAAACCCAGCCCCCTCCCCCCAAAACACTTTTCAGCCATTTCTTGTTAAATTTTTTATTTCTTAACTATTTTAAATTGACAACACATCGAAGTATATTTTAAAAATTGACATCACTGTCCAAAAACATCACTTGTGTATTATACAGTACACAATCAACCAATCTCCCCCCAAAACACTTTTCAGCCATTTCTTGTTAAATTTTTTTATTTCTTAACTATTTTAAATTGACAACACATCGAAGTATATTTTAAAAATTGACATCACTGTCCAAAAACATCACTTGTGTATTATACAGTACACAATCAACCCATCTCCCCCCAAAACACTTTTCAGCCATTTCTTGTTAAATTTTTTATTTCTTAACTATTTTAAATTGACAACACATCGAAGTATATTTTAAAAATTGACATCACTGTCCAAACATCACTTGTGTATTATACAGTACACAATCAACCCATCTCCCCCCCCCCCTCCAAAACACTTTTCAGCCATTTCTTGTTAAATTTTTTTATTTCTTAACTATTTTAAATTAACAACACATCGAAGTATATTTTAAATTGACAACACTATCCAAACATCACTTGTGTATTATACAGTACACAATCAACCCATCTCCCCCCCCCAAAACACGTTTCGGCCATTTCTTGTTAAAATTCTCAGTTAACTTTTTTTTTTGTGTCGAAGTTACTCACCTGGAGATACTTTCTTAAGTGTGTGGCTAAATTTAATTTTTTTTTTAAGGAAAGAATTTTTTCGAAAATAAAACTCAATTTTCTTGAATGATCAAGTATTTTTAATAAATCAGATGTGTCGTAACAATTTGTATTCTTATTAATCAAAAATAAAACTCGTGTTTCTTAAATGATCAAATATTCTTTTTTCAATATACATATCAAACGAATTGTATTTTAATGCTGATTTTGAATATCTTTAAATTATTTCGTTTAACTTAATCCATCAGAAGTTATGAGAAAATTAAGAATTTTTGAAGTAGAAATTCAGACGTCGCATAAATTGTTCCCGCGGCGCGTTTCTATCTGACTTCAGAGACATAATTAGTTATAGGCTAATGGAATATATATATAGGGGTTAGAAAGGTAATTTCAATCTATAAGAATATTTCAACCAAGAAAAATATTTCATTCGAAATAATTGAAAGTTCTATCAACTATGTATGTGGGGATAGCATAAACTCCACACGCCCATTGTGCATGGCTCGGAAGTTATGCAAATGAAGTTATGTTAATCATAATGAAATATATCAAAATATGATGAGAATATAATACTTTAGTAACAAAATTATGGAACTACAAAAAGAATTATAGAAAGCAGACCGTCCAGAATGTATTATATTAAATAATTAACTTAAACAACTCTATACATTAGATAATTGATTGAAACATATCCGCATAGTATTTTATCTCACTGAGACTAAGCTAATTATCTCTGGATGCAGACATAGAAATTGGTTTTACTCAGATCAAGAACTTGAGTATGGTCACTGTATGAGACAAGTATCATAAGAATTATTTTCTTGTTTTTGGAATGCTTAGCATAACGATATCACTCGATATTTCATTGCGTGATTTAATTGACTAAAGTGTCTCACGTTTCTAGCATTATATAGAAGGCTATGTCTGTCCTTTTTCTGCGTTTTTACAAGTTTTCTTATCCTTTTTCTTGTGTCATTCGAGTCGTTGTAAATGGGTATTTTTGTCGTGTATTTTCCTATGACCTTGTGTACTGTATAATACACAAGTGATGTTTTGGACCGTGTTGTCAATTTAAAATATACTTCGATGTGTTGTCAATTTAAAATAGTTAAGAAGTAAAAAAATTTAACAAGAAATGGCTGAAAATTGTTTTGGAGGGAGATGGGTTGATTGTGTACTGTATAATACACAAGTGATGTTTTGGAGAGTGTTGTCAATTTAAAAAGTGTTGTCCACTTAGAGTGGCGCGCCACTCTAAGTGAACCTAGATTAACCCAACTTTTTGGATATCTCTCTCACTATGACTCTGTTTGTGTGTCGTGTCAAAAACCAGTCTGGTTGAAAACGTGGAGTTTTCGTGCTGGTCACTTTTTTGCAATGTGTAGGAACCAGTGGGGAATCCCCGCTCGCTTGGAAAGGTGCCAAGGAAAGGCAAGCAAATAGCATGTAGTTTCAGAACGTGTTTAATCACGTGTAGAGGTCCCATAGAATGAAATTTCTGTATTGTGCATGTAAACGGCGAATTCAAGAATGAGTTTTTTACTTACTTAGAATTTTGTCATAATTTCTTGAATGAAATGTCTTTTTTTGTATCCAAGAGGTGAAATCAATAAAGAGTTTGTTACTGACTTTCCTTTTTTTTTATAATTTTTTGAATTAAATTTCTACATCGTATATCTAAGTCGTGAAAACAATAAAGAGTTTGTTACTTATTTAGAATTTTTTCATAATTTCTTGAATTAAATGACTTTTTTTTGTTTATCCAAGAGGCGAATTCAAGAAAGAATTTGCTACTTACTTACAATTTTTTGATAATTTCTTAAATGAAGCTTCTGCATTGTGTATAGAAGAGGTGACTTCAGGAAAGAGTTTGTTACTTGCTTACAATTTTTTCATAATTTATTGTATGAAATTTCAGTATTGTGTATCCAAGAGTTGACTTCAAGAAAGAAATTGTTACTTACTGAGAATTTTTTCATAATTTCTTGAATTAAATATCTACATCGTGTATCTAAGTCGTGAAAACAATAATGAGTTTGTTACTTACTTGGAATTTTGTCATAATTTCTTGAACGAAATGACTATTTTTGTTTATCCAAGAGGCGAATTCAAGAAAGAATTTGCTACTTACTTACAATTTTTGATAATTTCTTAAATGAAGTTTCAGCATTGTGTATCCAAGAGGTGACTTCAGGAAAGAGTTTGTTACTTGCTTACAATTTTTTCATAATTTATTGAATGAAATTTCCGTATTGTGTATCCAAGAGTTGACTTTAAGAAAGAAATTGTTACTTACTGAGAATTTTTTCATAATTTCTTGAATTAAATTTCTAACAATAATGAGTTTGTCGTGAAAACAATAATGAGTTTGTTACTTACTTGGAATTTTGTCATAATTTCTTGAACGAAATGTCTTTTTGTTTATCCAGCAGGTGAATTCAAGAAAGAATTTGCTACTTCCTTACAATTTTTTCATAATTTCTTTAATGAAATTTCTGCATTGTGTATCCACGAGGTGACTTCATGAAAGAGTTTGTTACTTGCTTTCAATTTTTTTTCATAATTTCTTAAATGAAATTTATGCATTGTGTATCCATGAGGTAACTTCAAGAAACAGTTTGTTACTTACATAGAATTTTGTCGTAATTTTTTGAATGAAATGTCTTTTTTATTTACCGAGGTGGCAAATTCAAGAAAGAATTTTCTACTTACTTACAATTTTTGATAATTTCTTAAATGAAATTTCAGCATTGTGTATCCATGAGGTAACTTCAAGAAAGAGTTTGTTGCTTACTTAGAATTTTGTCATAATTTCTTGAATGAAATTGAAGGAAATGTCTTTTTGTTTATCCAGCAGGTGAATTCAAGAAAGAATTTGCTACTTACTTACAATTTTTTCATAATTTCTTTAAGGAAATTTCTGCATTGTGTATCCAAGAGATGACTTCATGAAAGAGTTTGTTACTTGCTTACAATTTTTTTTCATAATTTCTTAAATGAAATTTCTGCATTGTGTATCCATGAGGTAACTTCAAGAAAGAGCTTGTTACTTACTTAGAATTTGTCATAATTTCTTGAATGAAATGTCTTTTTTATTTACCCAGGAGGCGAATTCAAGAAAGAATTTGCTACTTACTTACAATTTTTGATAATTTCTTAAATGAAATTTCTGGATTGTGTATCCAAGAGGTGACTTCAAGAAAGAGTTTGTTACTTACTTATAATTTTGTCATAATTTCTTGAACGAAATGTCTTTTTGTTTATCCATCAGGTGAATTCAAGAAGGAATTTGCTACTTACTTACAATTTTTTCATAATTTCTTTAATGAAATTTCTGCATTGTGTATACAAGAGGTGACTTCAAGAAAGAATTTGTTACTTACCTATTTACAATTTGTTCATAGTTTTTTAAATGAAGTTTCTGCATTGTTTATCCAAGATGTGACTTCAGGAAAGAGTTTGTTACTTGCTTACAATTTTTTCATAATTTATTGAATGAAATTTCCGTATTGTATATCCAAGAGGTGAAAACAATAAAGAGTTTGTTACGTGCTTGCGATTTTTTCATAATTTATTGAATGAAGTATATGTACTGTATATCCAAGAGGTGAAATCAATAAAGAGTTTGTTACTTACTTACAAATATTTTCATAATTTCTTGAATGAAATTTTCATGTTGTGTATCCAAGAGTTGACTTCAAGAAAGAAATTGTTACTTACTGAGAATGTTTTCATAATTTCTTGAATGACATTTCTACATCGTGTATCTAAGTCGTGAAAACAATATAGAGTTTGTTACTTACTTAGAATTTTATCATAATTTCTTGAACGAAATGTCTTTTTGTTTATCCATCAGGTGAATTCAAGAAAGAATTTGCTACTTACTTACAATTTTTTCTTAATTTCTTTAATGAAATTTCTGTATTGTGTATCCAAGAAGTGACTTCAAGAAAGAATTTGTTACTTACTTACTTATAATTTTTTTCATAGTTTCTTAAATGAAATTTCTGCATTGTGTATCCAAGAGGTGACTTCAAGAAAGAATTTGTTACTTACTTATTTACAATTTTTTAATAGTTTCTTAAATGAAATTTCTGCATTGTGTATCCAAGAGGTAACTTCAAGAAAGAGTTCGTTACTTACTTAGAATATTGTCATACTTTCTTGAACGAAATGTCTTTTGTTTATCCAGCAGGTGAATTCAAGATAGAACCATGAAATACTAAAGTTAACTTCTCAAATAATAAACTCCAGGAAACAAACACCCACGAAAATCTAAAAAACCTAGGTCTGAAAACCCTAAACTGCTAATTAACTATTCTAATTCATGATTTCAGGCACGTAAAACCACAAAATACTAAAGTTATCTTCTCAAATAATAAACCCCAGGAGTCAAACACACACGAAAATCTAAGAACCCTAGGTCTGAAAACCCTAAACAGGTAATTAACTATTCTAATTCATTATTTCAGGCACGTATAACAATAAAATACTAAAGTTAACTTCTCAAATAATAACACAAAAACTTCGTTTTTAATGAGCACTAAGTAAAGAAAAACCACACGGAATCAAGCAACTGAGTCTCTCAAACCCCTTAAAGCTATTTTAAAAGATACAAAAAACAACTTATTTAAAACAAAAAATTCGTTTTTAATGAGCACTAAGTAAACAAAAACCACACGGAATCAGGCAACTGAGACTCTCAAACCCCTTAAAGCTCTTTTAAAAGATACAAAAACTACTTATTTAACAAAAAAATTTCGTTTTTAATGGGCACCAAGTAAAGAAAAAAACCACACGGATCGTTTTTAATGAGCACTAAGTAAAGAAAAACCACACGGAATCAGGCAACTGAGTCTCTCAAACCCCTTAAAGCTCTTTTAAAAGAAAAAAAAACTACTTATTTAACACAAAAATTTCGTTTTTAATGGGCACCAAGTAAAGAACAACCACACGGAATCAGACAACTGAGTCTCTCAAACCCCTTAAAGCTCTTTTAAAAGATACAAGAACTACTTATTTAACACAAAAATTTCGTTTTTAATGAGCACTAAGTAAAGAAAAACCAAACGGAATCAGCCAACAGAGTGTCTCAAACCCCCGTAAAGCTCTTTTAAAAGATACAAGAACTACTTATTTAACACAAAAATTGTGTTTTTAATCGGCACCAAGTAATGAAAAACCACACGGAATCAAGCAACTGAGTCTCTCAAACCCCTTAAAGCTATTTTAAAAGATACAAAAACTACTTATTTAACACAAAAACTTCGTTTTTAATGAGCACTAAGTAAAGAAAAACCACACGGAATCAGGCAACTGAGTCTCTCAAACCCCCTTAAAGCTCTTTTAAAAGATACAAAAAACTACTTATTTAACACAAAAATTTCGTTTTTAATGGGCATCAAGTAAAGAAAAACCACACGGAATCAGACAACCGAGTCTCTCAAACCCCGTAAAGCTCTTTTAAAAGATACAAGAACTACTTATTTAACACAAAGATTTCGTTTTTAATGAGCACTATGTAAAGAAAAACCAAACGGAATCAGGCAACAGAGTGTCTCAAACCCCGTAAAGCTCTTTTAAAAGATACAATAACTACTTATTTAACACAAAAATTGTGTTTTTAATGGGCACCAAGTAAAGAAAAACCACACGGAATCAGTCAATCGAGTCTCTCAAACCCCGTAAAGCTATTTTAAAAGATATAAGAACTACTTATTTAACACAAAAATTTTGTTTTTAATGGGTACCAAGTAAAGAAAAACCACACGGAAAAGCCCTTATAATAGCATAGGAAGGAACATAAGGTCCTGGAATAGCATTGGGAATTCCTATACACGCAAGCAAATAACATGGGAATTCCTATACACGCAAGCAAATAACGTGGGAATTCCTATACATGCAAGCAAATAACATGGGAATTCCTATACACGCAAGCAAATAACATGGGAATTCCTATACAAGCAAGCA
This sequence comes from Artemia sp. Qi Xiang Cuo, assembly GCF_049724085.1. Taxonomy (NCBI): domain Eukaryota; kingdom Metazoa; phylum Arthropoda; class Branchiopoda; order Anostraca; family Artemiidae; genus Artemia; species Artemia sp. Qi Xiang Cuo. Next base: position 47,898,098 of record NC_142797.1, on the reverse strand, counting down.
AATAACATGGGAATTCCTATACACGCAAGCAAATAACCTGGGAATTACTATACAAGCAAGCAAATAACAAGTGAATTCCTATACACTCAATCATATATAAATGTAATTACTATAATATCAATCAAATTACCTCTGAATTCATATTCTCTCAATCAAATAACATGTGAATTCCTATACACGCAAGCACATAACATGGGAATTCCTATACATGCAAGCAAATAACCTGGGAATTCCTATACACGCAAGCAAATAACAAGGGAATATCTATACATGCAAGCAAATAACATGGGAATTCCTATACAAGCAAGCAAATAACATGGGAATTCCTATACATGCAAGCAAATAACAAGGGAATTACTATACAAGCAAGCAAATAGCATGGGAATTCCTATACAAGCAAGCAAATAACTTGTTAATTCCTATACATGCAAGCAAATAACATGGGAATTCCTATACACGCAAGCAAATAACATGGGAATTTCTATACAAGCAAGCAAATAACATCTGGTATATTGCGTCAGAAAAACTTGTCCTTCATCAAAGTGAGAGACAAGTCCTCAAAGTATAAGACCAATGTCCGATTTGCCTAGAAACATATCTGGTTGGCCCGGAATGTGAAGGAGCTCTGAATCTCTTTGAAAAGGTGTAATGCCCTGTAGAAATGTTTACCTATATGCATGGGGATAGTCACTCTCTTTGAAAAACCAAACCAGACTATACCCATCAAACCAGACTATACCCACCAAACCAGATTGTACTCACCAAACCAGATTATACCTACCAGAAACCTGTTTGGTACAGGGGCGTAAGCGAATTCCATTCAAATCCCAACCATGAATCAAGTTATACTCACTCTCTTTGAAAAGGTGTAATTCCCTGTAGAAATGTTTACCTATATGCATGGGGATAGTCACTCTCTTTGAAAAACCAAACCAGACTATACCCATCAAACCAGACTATACCCATCAAACCAGACTATACCCACCAAACCAGATTATACCTACCAGAAACCTGTTTGGTACAGGGGCGCACGCAAATCCAGACGAGCATCTCTACTAATGTGGCTTCATTTTTTATGACCCTTTCGAAGTGATGAAAGTCAGTCTGTCGAATTCAACATACCTGCTTTAGCAGTCGACCACAATCAGATGCTCCTCCCTCTGGACAACAAAATGTCAGCTCCGATGTGTTCTCAGGGGCAGTTGGGTAGCTCCTTGTTCTTAAGGAGGTGCTTCCAAGGTTGCATCTGTAAGAAACCACAAGTTTCATTGGTTATTTATTTCTTCAATATTTTTGTTGATACTAAGCCAGTAAACAACTGGCCTGGCCTGATGTTTCTTTTTCTCTACTCCCATGTGGGGTAGTGCAACTACATAAGGATTTCTTAGCGCACTGTCGAGGGATTAAGGATTGTGTGTGCTTTCTGAACAATACCATTGATCGTAAATAACTCATGACGGGTATTTAAGTACTTCTGAATTTCCTCAGAGCAGGTCGATCTGGCTTCTGGCAATCCAGTGGTGACAGTGCTGATTAGGTAAGATATTTCAGGGTCAGATCCTATTAAATATTTATACCTGCCAGTTGACTGTCCCTGATTGTCCTGTTTTAAACTGTGCGAGAATAAAGACTCGTTCAAAATTGGCATTTGTCTCAGAGAGTGGAATGCTAGAATGAGAATCTGCTGGAGTGGAGGCTTCTTCCAACTTGCACGATTGACAAATTTTACGGATGTATCTGATGCTGTAAACATGGGGTGCCACCGAGATGCCTGGAAATATGATTAATTCGATTGGTTTGTGATCAGAGAAAACCCTGACCGGCCGTTCATATCCGCCATGCAAATGCAATGGCAAGTGTTTTTTACTCAATTTGTGGGGGTTTATACTTGACTGATGACAGTGACCTTGATGAAAAAGCACAAATTCTACAGTTGCATGTAAGTGTAGCTTCAACGCCATTTTGTGATGCATCAGCTTTGGGCACAATATCTCAGAATTTTGGTTGAAATATTTCATATTATCAAAGATGTAAATTTAGATGTTGCTGAATACTTTATTACGCTGTGAAGTCCATTAGAAACCACTATCAGTTATGTATTCTTTAAGAAGGGATCTGAGTGGATGGTAGTAGTACGGGTGTACGCACTTTCAAATATACATAAAAATATACATTGAAATTGCTGTTGTTTTCAATTACACATAAAAATATACATTGAAATTGCTGTTGTTTTCAATTACACATGAAAATATACATTGGAATTAACGCCTCTAGGAATTAGGTCAACCAGACAGGTTTCTGGTGGGTATAGTCTGGTTTGGTGGGTACAATTTGGTTTGGTGGGTATAATCTGGTTTGGTGGGTATAATCTGGTTTGGTGGGTACAGTCTGGTTTGGTGGGTATAGTCTGGTTTGGTGGGTAGTCTGGTTTGGTGGGTATAGCCTAGATTTGTTTTTCCAAGAGAGTGAGAATTTTATGTGCTTCCATATATAGGAATTACATAGTTATGTTCTAGAGTGTATAGGAATTCCCATATTATTTTATTGAATGTATATTATTTAACTGCTTATTTGCTTGAATGTATATGAATTACCTGGTTATTTGCATGCGTCTCAAGGACTTCCCTTGTTATTTGCTTGCGTGTTTAGGACTTCACAGGCTATTTGCTTGCTTGTATAGGGATTCCCTTGTTATTTTCTTGCATGTATAGGAATTCCCATGTTATTTGCTTGCGTGTATAGGAATTCCCATGTTATTTGCTTGCATGTATAGGAATTCCCATGTTATTTGCTTGCTTGTATAGGAATTCCCATGTTATTTGCTTGCATGTATAGGAATTCCCATGTTATTTGCTTGCATGTATAGGAATTCCCAGGTTATTTGCTTGCATGTATAGGAATACCCCTGTTATTTGCTTGCATGTATAGGAATTCCCATGTTATTTGCTTGCGTGTATAGGAACTCCCATGTTATTTCCTTGCATGTATAGGAATTCCCACGTTAATTTGCTTGCATGTATAGGATCTCCCTTGTTATTTGATTGCTTGTATAGGAATTCTCACGTTATTTGATTGCATGTCTAGGAAGTCCCATGTTATTTGCTTGCGTGTATAGGAATTCCCATGCTATTTTAAGGGCTTATATTCCCCCCCATGCTATTATAAGAGTTTATGTCCCCTTCCTATGCTATTCCAGGAGCTTATGTTCCTTCCTATGCTATTATAAGGGCTTTTCCGTATGGTTTTTCTTTACTTGGTGCCCATTAAAAACAAAATTTTGTGTTAAATAAGTAGATCTTATATCTTTTAAAAGAGCCTTACGGGGCTTTGAGAGACTCGATTGCCTGATTCCGTGTAGTTTTTCTTTACTTGGTGCTCATTAAAAACACAATTTTTTTGTTACATAAGTAGTTCTTTTATCTTTTAAAATAGCTTTACGGGGTTTGAGACACTCTGTTGGCTGATTCCGTTTGGTTTTTCTTTACTTAGTGCTCATTAAAAACTAAATTCTTGTGTTAAATAAGTAGTTCTTGTATGTTTTAAAAGAGCTTTACGAGGTTTGAGAGACTCGGTTGTCTGATTCCGTATGGTTTTTCTTTACTTGATGCCCATTAAAAACGAAATTTTTGTGTTAAATAAGTAGTTTTTGTATCTTTTAAAAGAGCTTTAAGGGGTTTGAGAGACTCAGTTGCCTGATTCCGTGTGGTTTTTCTTTACTTAGTGCTCATTAAAAACGAAGTTTTTGTGTTAAATAAGTAGTTATTGTATCTTTTAAAATATCTTTAAGGGGTTTGAGAGACTCAGTTGCGTGATTCCGTGTGGTTTTTCTTTACTTAGTGCTCATTAAAAACGAAGTTTTTGTGTGAAATATGTAGTTCTTGTATCTGTTAAAAGACCTTTAAGGGGTTTGAGAGACTCGGTTGCCTGATTCCGTGTGGTTTTTCTTTACTTGTTGCCCATTAAAACAAATCTTAGTAACACATTCTACACTGTGAGCAGTGTAAAAACAAATCCTCTTGATATTATTTGAAGAAATCATTACATAATTTTTTTTTGTACGTATCTTAAAATGACAAAATATGCTTACGGCTCTAACAATTGTGCTCTATGATTGCTCAGAGACACGATGTGGCTTTCCCACTGGTATTCTATGTCCGGTTATCAACACTACCTAGTCTATTGCATGTATTAAATCAATATTTTTTACGCAGTGGAACGATAAACACATAAGTCGTATCTTAAAAAAAAGTGAAGATGGAGCATTTTAATAAAGTGTGTTCACATAACAAGTTTATTGTAGCATTGAATGCCGACAAGGAGAAGTATTTGAACTATAAAACAAGTACAATTGGTAGCACTATTGGCAATGTATGCATGCATTGTCATGACAGTAAAGAATTAAATTTCTTTGGAATACCGAAAAAAATCAACTCTTATGTTGGTGGCTATGCGAGATTGAGATCTCCAGAGATGATTGCACTCAAAGAGAATGCCAACATAAAAATAATCGTTGATGATAGAGGACAACTCCTTGCTACTGTTGCAGGTAACACATTACCTACTGATATATCCAATCGTCAGCTTTCGGGTATTAGCATTCAACGGAAGGTCAATAAAGGAAAGGCCTACTCTTCTACTAATATCGTAAACCGTATCTTGTCTACGTGCCAAAACTGTTACCTGTGTAAACATAATGTGATAATAGACAGTGAAATTTCCAGAAGAATAAAAAGGGCATTGTCAGAAAATATCACTATGGAATATAAACATGAATCGATGAAAAACAAAGCACCAGCAAACGTTACTGCCATTGATCAAACAGTCAATGAACCAAATAATATCAAAGACAAAAAGCATATTGAGCCTGTTGATGAGACACCAGTAAAAACTGTGTATGACTCAAAATGGAATAATGATTATTCTACTGATTACGAACTACGAGAAGACAATAGCTACAATATCAAGAGAGAACATGGTGAACTACTTTATGGAACAGATTCAAAATGTCCAAAGTTAATCATTGATATTAATAATGTATCATAATATATTTTTGTATTAATATTCTAACGAGCATTATTTCATTAAAAATATTACATTGTTATGTGTTCATTATTTTTAGAGTAAGCTAAGCTAGCATATCAAACGTTTAGAATATCTATTAAAACATTGGAGATGTAAGAAAAGGAATTTGCATATATCTATTGTCAGACACACGGGATAACATTGACAAAATCTGGGTATCAGAATGAATAAATTCATTATCAACATCCTTTATCGGATATGTCGGATAAAATTGATAAAATATAAGTGTCAGAGTGAATAATTTTTTTTTTATCAACATCCTTTGTCAGATACATCAAATAAAAATGACAAAATATAAATTTCAGATTGAATAAATTCATTATCAACATCTTTTATCGGATAGGTCGGATAAAATGGACAAAATCTAAGCATCAGAGTGACTAAATTATATACCAACATCCTTTTCTCAGATACATATGATAAAATTGACAAATTCTAAGTGTTAGAGTGAATAATTTTTTTTTTCAACATCCTTTGGCAGATACATCGGATAAAATTGACAAAATCTAAATTTCAGAATGAATAAATTCATTATCAACATCCTTTGTCGGATATGTCAGATAAAATTGACAAAATCTAAGTATCAGAGTGAATATTTTTTTTGACAACATCCTTTGCCAGATACATTGAATAAAATTGATAAAATATAAGTACCAGAGTGAATATTTTTTTTACTATCAACATCTTTTGTCAGATACATCAAATAAAATTGACAAAATCTAAATTTCAGAATAAATAAATGCTTTAACAACATCCTTTATCGGATATGTTGGATAAAATTTACAAAATCTAAGTGTCAGAGTGAATAAATTCTATATCAACATCCTTTTCTCGGATACATAGGATAAAATTGACAGAATCTAAGTGTTATAGGGAATAAATTTTTTTATCAACATCCTTTTCTCGGATACATAGGAAAAAATTGACGAAATCTGAATTTCCGAATGAATAAATTCATTATCAACATCCTTTGTCGGATACGTCGGATAAAATTGACAAAATCTAAATTTCAGAATGAATAAATGCTATAACAATATCCATTATCGGGATATGTCGAATAAAATTGACAAAATCTAAGTATCAGAGTGACTAAATTCTATATCAACATCCTTTTCTCGGATACACAGGGTAAAATTGATAAAATCTAAGTATCAGAGGGAATAAATTCATTATCAACATCCTTTGTCGGATATGTCGGATAAAATTGACAAAATCTAAGCATTAGAAGAAATAATTTTTTTTTATCAACATCCTTTGCCAGATACATCGAATAAAATTGACAGAATCTAAGTGTCAGAGAGAATAAATTTTTTTTATCAACATCCTTTGTCAGATACCTCGGATAAAAATTGACAAAATTTAAATATCAGAATGAATAAATGCTTTAACAACATCCTTCATCGGATTTTTCAGATAAAATTGACAAAATCTAACTATCAGAGTGACTAAATTCTATATCAACATCCTTTTCTCGGATACATAGGATAAAATTGACAGAATCTGAATTTCAGAATGAATAAATTCATTATCAACATCCTTTGTCGGATATCTCGGATAAAATAGACAAAATCTAAATTTCAGAATGAATAAATGCTATAACAATATTCTATATTGGATATGTCGGATAAAATTGACAAAATCTAAGTATCAGAGTGACTAAATTCTATATCAACATCCTTTTCTCAGATACATATGATAAAATTGACAAATTCTAAGTGTTAGAGTGAATAATTTTTTTTTTATCAACATCCTTTGCCAGATACATAGGATAAAATTGACAAGATTTAAGTATCAGAGTGAATAAATTCATTATCAACATCCTTTGTCGAATATGTCGGATAAAATTGACAAAATCTAAGCATCAGAGTGAATAATTTTTTTTTATCAACATCCTTTGCCAGATAAATCGACTAAAATTGACAGAATCTAAATATCAGAGTGAATAAATTTTTTTTATCAGCAACCATTTCTCGGATACACAGGATAAAATTGATAAAATCTGAATTTCAGAATGAATAAATTCATTATCAACATCCTTTGTCGGATATCTCGGATAAAATAGACAAAATCTAAATTTCAGAATGAATAAATGCTATAACAATATTCTATATCGGATATGTCAGATAAAATTGACAAAATCTAAGTATTAAAATGACGAAATTCTATATCAAAATCCTTTTCTCGGATAGATAGGATAAAATTCACAAATTCTAAGTGTTACAGTGAATAAATTTTTTTTTATAAATATCCTCTGGCAGATACATAGAATAAAATTGACAAGATTTAAGTATCAGAGTGAATAAATTCATTATTAACATCCTTTGTCGGATATGTCGGATAATATTGACAAAATGTGAGCATCAGAGTTAATATTTTTTCCTTATCAAAATACTTTGCCAGATCCATCGACTCAAATTGACAGAATCTAAGTGTCAGAGTGAATAAATTTTTTTTATGAGCATCCTTCGTCAGATACATCGAATAAAAACTGACAAAATTTAAATATCAGAATGATTAAATGCTTTAACAACATCTAAGTATCAGTGAGATTAAATTCTACATCAACATCCTTTTCTCGGATACATAGATTAAAATTAACAAAATCTAAGTATTAGAGTGAATTTTTTTTTTATCAACATTCTTTTGCCAGTTATATCGAATAAAATTGACAAAATTTAAGTGTCAGAATGAATAAATTCATTATCAAAATCCTTTATCGGATATGTCTGATAAAATTGATAAAATCTATGTATCAGAGTGATTAAATTCCATATCAATATCATTTTATCGGATACATGGAATAAAATTGACAAAATCTAAGTATCAGAGTGAATAAAGGCTTTATCAACAACCTTTAAATGCATTATCAACATCATTTGTCAGCTATATCAGATAAAATTGATAAGAAAGACATGGAGTGTACAACGCGACGGCGCATACATATTGAGAGAGACATGCAAAGTCGAAATAGTTTTATTTCATTTTTTAACGTTAATTTAGACGAGGTTTCGGGCGCGCACGTAACCTCGTCTAAATTAACCTTAAAAAATGGAATAAAGCTATGTCGACTTTGCATGTCTCTCTCACTATTTAACCTTAAAAAATTAAATAAAGCTATGTCGACTTCGTATGTCTCTCTCACTATGTATGCGCCGTCGCGGTGTACACTCCATGTCTTTCTTGTCAATTTTATCCGATATAGCTGACAAATGATGTTGATAATGCATTTAGAGGATGTTGATAAAGCATTTATTTACCCTAATACTTAGATTTTGTCAATTTTATCCCATCTATCCAAGAAAAAGATATTGATATGGAATTTAATCACTCTGATACTTAGATTTTATCAATTTTATCCGACATATCCGATAAATGATGTTGATAATGAATTTAGTCATTCTGACACTTAAATTTTGTTAATTTTATCCGGTGTAACTGGTAAAAGGATGTTGATAAAAAAAAATTTCACTCTAACACTTAGATTTTGTTAATTTTAATCTATGCATCCGAGAAAAGGATGTTGATGTAGAATTTAATCTCACTGATACTTAGATGTTGTTAAAGCATTTATTCATTCTGATATTTAAATTTTGTCAATTTTCATTCGATGCTTCTGACAAGGGATGTTGATAAAAAAAATTTATTCACTTTGACACTTAGATTCTGTCAATTTTTTTCGATGTATCTGGCAAAGGTTGTTGATAAAAAAAAATTATTCACTCTGATGCTTAGATTTTGTAAATTTTATCCGACATATTCGACAAAGGATGTTGATAAGGAATTTATTCACACTGATATTTAGATTTTGTCGATTTTATCCTATGTATCAGGAAAAGGATGTTGATAAAAAAATTTATTCACTCTAACACTTAGAATTTGTCAATTTTATCCTATTTATCCGAAAAAAGGATATTGATATAGCATTCATTCATTCTGAAATTTAGATTTTGTCTATTTTATCCGACATATCCGATAAAGGATTTTGTTATAGCATTTATTCATTCTGAAATTTATATTTTGTCGATTTTATCCGAGATATCCGACAAATGATGTTGATAATGAATTTATTCATTCTTAAATTCAGATTTTGTCAATTTTATCCTGTGTATCCGAGAAAAGGATGTTGATAAAAAAAAAATTATTCACTCTGACACTTAGAATTTATAGAATTTAGTCACTTTGATACTTAGATTTTGTCAATTTTATCCGACATATCCGATAAGTATCCGAGAAAAGGATGTTGATAAAAAACCATTTATTCACTCTGTCACTTAGATTTTGTCAATTTTATCCGACATATCCGATAAAGGATGTTGTTAAAGCATTTATTTATATTGAAATTTAGATTTTGTCAATTTTATCCTATGTATCCGAGAAAAGGATGTTGATATAGAATTTAGTCACTCTGATAGTTAGATTTTGTCAATTTTATCCGACAAATCCGATGAAGGATGTTGTTAAAGCATTTATTCATTCTGATATTTAAATTTTGTCAATTTTTATTCGATGTATCTGACAAAGGATGTTGATAAAAAAATTTATTCACTCTGACACTTAGAATCTGTCAATTTTATTCGATGTATCAGGCAAAGGATGTTGATAAAAAAAAATTATTCCCTCTAATGCTTAGATTTTGTCAATTTTATCCGACATATCCGACAAAGGATGTTGATAATGAATTTATTCCCTCTGAAATTCAGATTTTGTCAATTTTATCCTGTGTATCCGAGAAAAGGATGTTGATATAGAATTTAGTCACCCTGATACTTAGATTTTGTCAATTTTATTCGACATATCCCGATAATGGATATTGTTATAGCATTTATTCATTCTGAAATTTAGATTTTGTCAATTTTATCCGACATATCCGACAAAGGATGTTGATAATGAATTTATTCATTCTGAAATTCAGATTTCGTCAATTTTTTCCTATGTATCCGAGAAAAGGATGCTAATAAAAAAATTTATTCCCTATAACACTTATATTCTGTCAATTTTATCCTATGTATCCAAGAAAAGGTTGTTGATATAGAATTTAGTCACTCTTATACTTAGATTTTGTCAATTTTATCTGACATATCCGATAAAGGATGTTGTTAAAGCATTTATTTATTCTGAAATTTAGATTTTTTCAATTTTATTTGATGTATCTCACAAAGGATGTTGATAAAAAAAATTATTCACTCTGGCACTTAAATTTTATCAATTTTATTCGATGTATCTGGCAAAGGATGATGTTAAAAAAAATATTCACTCTGATACTTAGATTTTGTCAATTTTATCTGACATATCCGACAAAAGATGTTGACAATGAATTTATTCATTCTGAAATTTATATTTTGTCAATGTTATCCGATGTATCTGCCAAAGGATGTTGATAAAAAAAAATTATTCACTCTGACACTTAGAATTTGTAAAATTTATCCTATGTATCTGAGAAAAGGATGTTGATATAGAATTTAGTCACTTTGATACTTAGATTTTGTCAATTTTATCCGACATATCCGATAAGTATCCGAGAAAAGGATGTTGATAAAAAAAATTTATTCCCTCTGTCACTTAGATTTTGTCTATTTTCTCCGACATATCCGATAAAGGATGTTGTTAAAGCATTTATTTATATTGAAATTTAGATTTTGTCAATTTTATTTGATATATCTTACAAAGGATGTTGATAATAAAAAAAATTTATTCACTCTTGCACTTATATTGTATCAATTTTATTCCATGTATCTGGCAAAGGATATTGTTATAGCATTTATTCATTCTGAAATTTAGATTTTATCAATTTTATCCGACATATCCGACAAAGGATGTTGATAATTAATTTATTCATTTTGAAATTTAGATTTTGTCAATTTTGTGCGACGTATCTGCCAAAGGATGTTGATAAAAAAAAATTATTCACTCTCACACTTAGATTTTGTCAATTTTATCCGACATATCCGATAAAGGATGTTGTTAAAGCATTTATTTATTCTGAAATTTAGATTATGTCAATTTTATACGACATATACGATAAAGGATGTTGATAATGAATTTATTCATTCTGAAATTTAGATTTTGTCAATTTTATCCGATGTATCTGCCAAAGGATGTTGATAAAAAAAATTTATTCAGTCTAACACTTAGAATTTGTCAATTTTATCCTATGTATCTGAGAAAAGGATGTTGATATATAATTTAGTCACTCTGATACTTAGATTATGTCAATTTTATGCGACATATCCGATAAAGGATGATGTTAAAGTATCTATTCACTCTGATATTTAGGTTTCGTCAATTTTACTTGATGTATCTGACAAAGGATGTTGATAAAAAAAATTTTTCACTGTGACACTTATATTTTATCAATTTTATCCGACATATCCGATACAAGATGTTGATAATGAATTTATGCACTCTGATATTTAAATTTTGCCAATTCTATTTGATGTATCTGACAAAGGATGTTGATAAAAAAAAAATGTATTTACACTGACATTTAGAATTTGTCAATTTTATCCTATGTATCTGAGAAATGGATGTTTATATATAATTTATTCACTTTGATACATAGATTTTTCCAATTTTACTCGACACATACAAGAAAGGATATCCTTGTTGAATTTATTCTTTCTAAAATTACTATTTTTTCAATTTTTTCCGAAAAATCCGCCGAAGGAGTTTGATAATAAATTTAATAATTTTCTTATACTGATTTTTCCAATATTATAATATGCACCCATAGAATATATGATGATGCAAAATTTAGTCACTCTGATACTCAGATTTTGTAAATTTTATCCGACATATCCGATAAAGGATGTTGTTAAAGCATTTATTTATTCTGAAATTTAGATTTTGTCAATTTTATTTGATGTATCTGACAAAGGATTTTTATACTAAAAAAATTATTCACTCTGGCACCAATATTTTATCAATTTTATTCGATGTATCTGGCAAAGGATGTTTTTAAAAAAAAAAATTCACTCTGATACTTAGATTTTGTCAATTTTATCCGACATATCCGACAAAAGGATGTTGATAATGAATTTATTCATTCTGAAATTTAGATTTTGTCAATTATATCCGACTTATCTGTTAAAGGATGTTGATAAAAAAAAAATTATTCATTCTAACATTTGGAATTTTTCAATTTTATCCTATGTATCCGAGAAAAGGATGTTGATAAAGAATTTAGTCACTCTGATGCTTAGATTATGTCAATTTTATCCGACATATTCGATAAAGGATGTTGTTAAAGCATTTATTTATTCTGAAATTTAGATTTTATCAATTTTATTTGATGTATCTGACAAAGGATGTTGATAAAAAAAAATTATTCACTCTGACACTTGTATTTTATCAATTTTATCCGACATATCCGATAAAGGATGTTGATAATGAATTTATTCATTCTGATACCCAGATTTTGTCAATGTTATCCCGTGTGTCTGACAATAGATATATGCAAATTCCTTTTCTTACATCTCCAATGTTTTAATAGAGATTCTAAACGTTTGATATGCTAGCTTAGCTTACTCTAAAAATAATGAACACATAACAATGTAATATTTTTAATGAAATAATGCTATGAAGAATATTAATACAAAAATATATTATGATACATTATTAATATCAATGATTAACTTTGGACATTTTGAATCTGTTCCATAAAGTAGTTCACCATGTTCTCTCTTGATATTGTAGCTATTGTCTTCTCGTAGTTCGTAATCAGTAGAATAATCATTATTCCATTTTGAGTCATACACAATTTTTACTAGTTTCTCATCAACAGGCTCAATATGCTTTTTGTCCTTGATCATTGACTGTTTGATCAATGGCAGTAACGTTTGCTGGTGATTTGTTTTTCATCGATTCATCTTTATATTCCATAGTGATATTTTCTAACAATACCCTTTTTATTTTTCTGGCTATATGACTGTCTATAATCACATTATTTTTACACAGGTAACAGTTTCGGCACGTAGACAAGATATGGTTTACGATATTAGTAGAAGAGTAGGCCTTTCTTTTATTGACCTTCTGTTGAATGCTAATACCCGAAAGCTGACGATTGGATGTATCAGTAGGTAATGTGTTGCCTGCAACAGTAGCAAGGAGTTGTCCTCTATCATCAACGATTATTTTTATGTTGGCATTCTCTTTGAGTACAATCATCTCTGGAGATCTCAATCTCGCATAACCACCAACATAAGAGTTGAATTTTTTCGGTATTCCAAAGAAATTTAATTCTTTACTGTCATGACAATGCATGCATACATTTCCAATAGTGCTACCACTTGTACTTGTTTCATAGTTCAAATACTTCTCCTTGTCGGCATTCAATGCTACAAAAACCTTGTTATGTGAACACACTTTATTAAAATGCTCCATCTTCACTTTTTTTTAAGATATGACTTATGTGTTTATCGTTCCACTGCGTAACAAATATTGATTTAATACATGCAATAGACTAGGTAGTGTCGATAACCGGACATAGAATACCAGTGGGAAAGCCACATCGTGTCTCTGACCAATCATAGATCACAATTGTTAGAGCCGTAAGCATATTTTGTCATTTTAAGATACGTACAAAAAAAAAATTATGTAATGATGTCTTCAAATAATATCAAGAGGATTTGTTTTTACACTGCTCACAGTGTAGAATGTGTTACTAAAATTTGTTTTAATGGGCAACAAGTAAAGAAAAACCACACGGAATCAGGCAACCGAGTCTCTCAAACCCCTTAAAGCTCTTTTAACAGATACAAGAACTACTTATTTAAAACAAAAACTTCGTTTTTAATGAGCACTAAGTAAAGAAAAACCACACGGAATCAAGCAACTGAGTCTCTCAAACCCCTTAAAGCTATTTTAAAAGATACAATAACTACTTATTTAACACAAAAACTTCGTTTTTAATGAGCACTAAGTAAAGAAAAACCACGCGGAATCAGGCAACTGAGTCTCTCAAACCTCTTAAAGCTCTTTTAAAAGATACAAAAACTACTTATTTAACACAAAAATTTCGTTTTTAATGGGCACCAAGTAAAGAAAAACCATACGGAATCATACAACCGAGTCTCTCAAATCCCGTAAAGCTCTTTTAAAAGATACAAGAACTACTTATTTAACACAAGAATTTCGTTTTTAATGAGCACTAAGTAAAGAAAAACCAAACGGAATCAGCCAACAGAGTGTCTCAAACCCCGTAAAGCTCTTTTAAAAGATACAAGAACTACTTATTTAACACAAAAATTGTGTTTTTAATGGGCACCAAGTTAAGAAAAACCACACGGAATCAGGCAATCGAGTCTCTCAAACCCCGTAAAGCTCTTTTAAAAGATATAAGACCTACTTATTTAACACAAAAATTTTGTTTTTAATGGGTACCAAGTAAAGAAAAACCAAACGGAAAAGCCCTTATAATAGCATAGGAAGGAACATAAGCTCCTGGAATAGCATAGGAAGGGGACATAAACTCTTATAATAGCATGGGAGGGAACATAAGCCCTTAAAATATAGTGGGAATTCCTATACACGCAAGCAAATAACATGGGAATTCCTTTACACTCAAGCAAATAACGTGGGAATTCCTATACACGCAATCATATAACATGGGAATTCCTATACACGCAAGTAAATAACATGGGAATTCCTATACACGCAAGCAAAATAACGTGGGGATTCCTATACACGCAAGGAAATAACATGGGAGTTCCTATACACGCAAGCAAATAACATGGGAATTCCTATACATGCAAGCAAATAACATGGGCATTCATAAAGACGCAAGCAAATAACATGGGAATTCCTATACATGCAAGCAAATAACATGGGAATTGCTATACACGCAAGCAAATAACATGGGAATTCCTATACAGGCAAGCAAATAACATGGGAATTCCTATACATGCAAGCAAATATCATGGGAATTCCTATACACGCAAGGAAATCACATGGGACTACCTATACGAGCAATCAAATAACCAGTGATATCCTATACACTCAAGAATATAATAAGGTGTTTCATATAAAAGAAAGGACATATCTTGGGAAATCAGCTACAAGCAAGCACATAACATGGGAATTCCTATACACGCAAGCAAATAACATGGGAATTCCTATACATGCAAGGAAATACCATGGGAATTCCTATACACGCAAGCACATAACATGGGAAACCCTATACATGCAAGCAAATAACAAGGGAATTCCTATACATGCAAGCAAATAACATGGGAGTTCCTATACACGCAAGCAAATAACATACTCACTCTCTTTGAAAAACCAAACCAGATTATACCATCAAACCAGACAATACCCATCAAACCAGACTATACCCACCAAACCAAATTGTACCCACCAAACCAGGTTAAACCCGCCAAACCAGATTATACCCACCAAACCAGATTGTACCCACCAAACCAGACTATACCCACCAGAAACCTGTCTGGTTGACCTAATTCCTAGAGGCGTTAATTCCAATGTATATTTTCATGTGTAATTGAAAACAACAGCAATTTCAATGTATATTTTATGTGTAATTTAAAACAACAGCAATTTCAATGTATATTTTTATGTATATTTGAAAGTGCGTACACCCTTACTACTGATGGTTCAAGGTCAATAGGTTTGGAATGTATTTTCCGAGATATTTAAGCCTATCCAGTAGTGACTGTAGCTCTTCAGGTCCCTTAAGGTTGGAAATTTCACAAATAGCATGGTATTTATTTGGGTCTGGTTTGTTACCTTTTGAAATCCGTGTGTGTCCAAAGTCTGGAATTTGTATTTCACCGAAAATGCACGTTCTCCATTTATACGAACACTTTACTTTCATGATATTCTTTTCAGAGTTTTGTCGTGCTCTTTATCTTTCGCTCCATGAACAGCAATGTCATCGATAAGGGAGTATAGTCCTGCCTTATCAATAAGGTCTCTGAATATTTCTTCCATTTTCTTTGGAAGTAATCCTGGACTTAATTTGTTACCTTTTGAAATCCGTGTGTGTCCAAAGTCTGGAATTTGTATTTCACCGAAAATGCGCGTTCTCCATTTATACGAACACTTTACTTTCATGATATTCTTTTCAGAATTTTGTCGCGCTCTTTATCTTTCGCTCCATGAACAGCAATGTTATCGATAAGGGAGTATAGTCTTGCCTTATCAATAAGGTCTCTGAATATTTCTTCCATTTTCTTTGGAAGTAATCCTGGGCTTAATTTAGGGCAAAGGGGTATTTCCTGAAACCAAACCTTCCAAATATTGCGTTAAATGCATTTAGACTGGCTGACTCATTATCTATTTCTACCCTCCGAGTCTAGAAAATTTCTTAGACTGTACAGATTTTATGGCAGCTTTTTCGACTATCGGCATTAAATTGCATTGCCTCTTAATGAATTTGTTCAGTTTTCGTCGGTCCAGGCGCCACCGGAGACTGCCGTCAGGATTCTCAACAATGGCTATGAAATTAAGCAATTCTGTCGGCTTTGATAATTTTTCGATAACGTCAAGTGTTTTGAGACAAATAAGCTCCGCTTTAAATTGATCCTGCATGAATATGGGGATCCTTTTGGGTAGCTCTATGGCTATTGTTGGTTAATAAATCTCGCAGTAAGTCTGGCATTTACCTTCCAACTTCCCATTTCTTGAAAGACATCCTTATACTTAAAAATGATTTTGTCAATATTTTGATCTGGTATCTTCGCAAATGCATTCAAGATTTTGATGAGACGCAATTAGACGCTTGCATTTTTGCAAAAGAGAGGCTGTTTGGAAGTGTTGAAAATGCAGAAATTCGGAATCTCTGGATATTGGTAGTCTTTGTCTAGAATTTCAGGTTGCAAGTTCCAAATACTTCAAGCTTGCTATCACAGGCAGCGCAATAGCGCTGCCTAAGTAAAGAGAGATGTGGGCACGACGTATTTCTTTGGTTTTTTTTTACCTGGGCAGTTCGTATGGAAGGAGTTGTCATAGAAACTCCAAAAAGGGCTTGCTCGATTGGAAATTGAAAGGGCTAATGCCCTTTTTAATATTCAAAACTGATTGGAGGGCAACCAAGCCTCTCCCCACGCCCATTAGTTCCTCAAATACACCCAATCAAAACTTAAAGATAGAAATTTTGTTCAGCATAGTTTAAAGGTCCGGAAATTGTGTCTTTGGAAATTAAAGGCTTATTCGACTGGAAAGTGAAAGGGCTAATGCGCTTTTCAATAGTCAAAAGTGATTGGAGGGCAACCAGCCCCCTCCTCACGCCCATACTTTCCCCAAATACAACAAATCAAAATATCCATTTTCTTAAGCGTAGTTAAAAGGCTCAGTAATTATGTCTTTGAAGATTAAAACCCCTCCCCCAGGGCCCTCGGGGCAAGGGTTGTAAGTTATGCTCCTTGGTCATATAATATCTTTATGAAAAGGGTGGTCACATAACTTCGTAGGGGGCTCATTAGATTGGATATTGAAAGTTATAATGCCTTTTGTAATAGTTGAAAGTAATTGGAGGGCAACCAGCCCTCCCCCCCCCCACCTTGCCCATCCTTTCCCCAACAAATCGAACCAAAATTTTAAGATAACTATTGAATGATCTGATTCATGAATGGTGTTCAAAGTGTTCAAAGCCCCTCGACAGTGCGAAAAATCCCTCGACAGTGCGCTAAGAAATCCTTGAGTAGTTGCACTACCACACATGGGAGTAGAGAAAAAGAAACATCAGGCCAGGCCAGTTGTCTACTGGCTTAGTATCAACAAAAATATTGAAGAAATAAATAACCAGTGAAACTTGTGGTTTCTTACAGATGCAACCTTGGAAGCACCTGCTTAAGAACAAGGAGCTACCCAACTGCCCCTGAGAACACATCGGAGCTGATAATTTTTTATCCAAAGGGAGGAGCATCTGATTGGGGTCGACTGCTAAAGCAGGTATGTTGAATTCGACAGACTGACTTTCATCACTTCGAAAGGTTTATAAAAAATGAAGCCACATTTACCCCATTTTCGCATCCCCAGGATGCTAATGACTGACAGAGGCCAACAGTTTTCTTCAGCTGAGTTGAGTAAATTGCAAAAACCACGTAAAAAACTACGTAGAAACCACGTAAAAATCTGCCCTCACATACCGTAGAAACGTGATAAATATGGTTCCAAGATCAGAGCCTTATTTGTAATTATGAATGATATTGTCCTAGACTCCGAGCCTGATTCCAAAATTCCCAAAAAAGATATATCCACCCAACAGTCACGAGCCCGCAGAATGAATCTTACAAATATTGCGTCTACTTTAGGGCCGACAAACCACTGAACCCAAACTCCTGTCAGGTATACCACTAGCTGTCCCAGGCATTCAGGACAGAACGATCTGTGATGGAAACTTATAGTGCACCTGCTCGCATTCGGAAGCACTCAAAAGCTTGGACTACACGCTCAACTTGTTAAGAAGGGAGATGCAATGTTAGGACTTAAACATCCACCCCTGCTTGCTTGCTGCTTGCTTATTGAATAATGATAAATGTACAGTTTTGCTTTAGCTTATTAATTTTTTTTAGGGTTATTTATTCAAACAATTAACCGAGGAACCATTCAGTGTCTACATTGCCTGAAATTGTTAAGCAGATTAGCGTAAAAAATAATAATATTCGCGCGCAAGAAAATGATGTAAGCATTTCTGTACCAAATTTTATTGTCCTGGTGTAGCTCTACTTGGTTCAGTCTACTTGTCTTATTTTTTAACCATTCTCGGGTTTTGCGAATCGATACGCACGAGTGTTTTCCAAATATTTTTTCTTCTCTGTTTCTCTTGGCCCATTAGTAGAGGTGACCCTATTGACACGGGACGACACCCCTGCTGCCACCTATAACTTTTTTGCACCGCATATATGGGCATAGTCTCCCTAGGGAGAACACGTGGTTAATGGGGTCAATGACCTCTTTTTCCAAGGTCGATTTATTTGATGTTTCTATGTGTAATAACTCCGGTGCGAAGGTTGCAAATGCGCATTGAATTCTAACGGGAACAATGTTATTGATATAGGACTCGAGGGGGAAGTGAATTTCCGAGAACTTTATTGCGTAATCGATCGCGAATGTCATGGTGTCCAGAAATAGTATTTGTTGTTCTTGCTCTCGAGCCAGATGTTATGACATTCCCGGAAACAGCTAGATCCCGTGTTTCCTTCTCAGCCAATCAGCGAATTGGATACATCCCCCTTCTCAGCCAATCAGAGACCTGGTTACATAGTAGTGATGGTGGGAATATAAAGAACGGGTTTTTTGCTATAGTTTTATTAGTCAGTGAATAGAATTCAAAGGAGTGAGAAGAAGAACAGTTTTGACTTTACTCATTTGGATATATATTCTTGATGGCGATGAGTGGAATGTTTACACTATTAGAAGTTGATGATAATAGTACAAGAGCACCAAACATTGCAGTGGAAATCATGAAAGCATCGCGGCTTTGTCTGGAATGGGATGCAGTATATTCAAGATATGTAATATACTTGAACAAATTTAAAATTGAGGATCAATTATGTTTCGCCGCTAAAGTTGATAGAGCACATGCGAATATACTTCAAGGTGCTTTAAGTGAATTGGTGAAACATATTGAAGACAATAAACAGTATCGCTATTTGCACATGCTCTGTATTATTGATGTTGTTGTTCTAGTTATTCAATAAAATTGTTTCGAAATCGAAAATGTTCCCTTTCTTTTCAGGTTAGGGCTAACGAATCAGGCTCAGTCTAGAGTCAGCAGTCAGAGTGAAAGGATTGAAAAATGAATGAATTTGAGAAAGAGAGAATTAGATCAAATCTAGTGTTTATGGAAAAACATTTGATTTTGGATGATGATTTTCTCGAGTTATCTCTTCAACACAGGATATTCAATTGTCGGGGAACAATTGACAATATAAGGAGGAGTGATTTTACTCAATTGGACTATTGTATGAAGCTATTAAAATGCTATTCAAATACTTATAGTCAATTTATTGATATATTAATTGAAACATAACAGAATCATATTGTAGATATACTTTTGAAAACACTGCCAATGGATTCAATGTAGATGGCTCCTCCTTCATTCGAAAGAGGTAACGTCACAGTGTTACTCCTCTCTCCCCCATTTCCCTCTCGTTGAATTTATCGAACGAGGAGGATCAGTTTCGTTTTAGCTGTGAGTGAGTTGACATCGGAAACCGAAAAATGTTCTATATATGTCCATTGTGCATGTACACTCTTGGCAGTTGGAATCAATGTGAGAATTGTACAATCATAGATGACTATAGTAAAAAGTGTAAATTATGTAATCCTTGTAAATTACATAGAGGCTATGCAGTACAAATTAAAGGATGTAATTCATGTCTTGAGGAGGTGTGTGACTCTCATCCTAGAGGCCACCTGTATTCCATTTGTCACTATGATAAATGTGATCAGTGGGAGAATACTTACCCCGCTATGATTGGAAAGAATCCCAAACGTGATTTCAGTTTATTTCTACGCGAATGGTATCGTCGCGGATTTAAATTATTCCGGAAAGAGGAATCTGGACTACGATTCAACTGTTGGGGTAACAAGACAATCTGGTTTCTACGAAATCGTTGTGACGACACCACCTACTATGACTATAAACCAAGTGATTTTTATTTGGCAGTTACCGAATGTGATTCACCATTTGAAAACATTGTATGTGATATTGGTTCAAATAGACAGATTGAAACTCTTGAATTTCATAATATGAATGCAAATAGTATAATTGACTATACAAAGAGATATGACAAGAGTGAAGTTACATTGTACTGTAGAAAATGTGACCCTGACTTTGCAGTCAATCAAGATCAATATACAGTGAATCCAAATGATTTACCAGCATTAGTGGTTCACGATAGTTGCCTATACATCGAAGATGA
This sequence comes from Artemia sp. Qi Xiang Cuo, assembly GCF_049724085.1. NCBI lineage: Eukaryota > Metazoa > Arthropoda > Branchiopoda > Anostraca > Artemiidae > Artemia > Artemia sp. Qi Xiang Cuo. Next base: position 47,877,135 of record NC_142797.1, on the reverse strand, counting down.
AGAAATCTAAAGTGTAGATTTAAAGACATTGTTGTATATATATACATTTTATTAATAAACAAATTCACAAACATTTTTTAAGCACTTTACTCTTAGGGCACTGAAATCAATACTATATAGGTCCGAGAGGATATTTTCCAATAGAAAGTCGTTCAGACGGGGATTGTCAACATAAATGTGGAGAAACTGCTTGTAAGTATAGCCACGACATCGGAACAAAAAATATAGTAGTGCATGGAAGCCACAGCTTTTAGTCGTTAGATCCTGCACCCTCTTCCGATTTTGAATAATAGTTGTCCCACTGCTCTAAATATAGTTGCTGATGTGGGGTGTATAGAATGTATAGGTTAGCCCAAGAGGATCAAAAAATTCAATCGTCTTCATTGTTTGAAAGATGCACAGCCAATGACCCGTCATCACAGTCGATGGACTGCTATTAACAATAATTAAGGTATTGCTGACACTTTGAATTTTTCCACGAAAGTCCGAGGGCAGACAATAGGATTTGTAATGTGACATGTAGGGGTCCATATTAAATACATTGATTATTTGACTGGTGTTCATGGCTTCAATTCTAGTAGAACACTGCCTTCGGGAGTGATTTCCCAATAGGTTTCATATTGATTTAGTGAGATTAGGGCAATACTCTCAGCCAATGGGTCGGCAAATGTACACTCTAAACGCACACTCCCCGCACGTACTATACTCATATCCTGTGTACCCGACAAATCCAGTACATTATACCATGTGTTTTAGCAAACATATCTTCGGTTATACCATTTTCAAATAGTTGAGAGTCATGATCTAGGGTTTGCATGGTCAACTCGTACAATGTTCTATAGGATTTATCAAAAGATAGATCGTAGAGTGGGATGCCGTTTACTTTGCATACAAGAGATTAAAGTCCAAACATCTAGAATTTATGTGGGCATTCAGTCCATGATCCTATTGCACTGGCACTTTTTACAAATGCCAAAGCCAATTTCGACGGGATTTCGCCATTGATAAAGGATGAATCGGTGAAGGTGCGTGAGCCCATGGCAATATGACGCTGATTGGTGATTGTATGAGGAACAAGTAGTTTAATATTGTTGCCATTGGCTCTCAGTTTTTCCACGGCCAAAGCAACAGAACTCATAACCTGGTGTTTACGTACAAGAAGTATTGCTAAGGTGAGGGAGATACTTACATCAGGATTACCAGCAAGTTCTTTTCTCAATTTGAAATTGGATGGTGCAAGCGTTAGTTTTATATCCACTTTAACACTGGGCGGCAGCCATTATGGTATATTAAATATTTCATGATATATTTTTCCAACTAGATGTAATTCACTAGTTGTAGCATTTTTATGAGCATCTGTACTATCAGTATTAGTAATATATTCATATCCATTGGAGGCGCCTCTCAATTCCTTGTATGACTTGGGTGTCATCAGCATGAATTGCATATAGCTTGTATAATTTGAGAGAGTGGTGCTTGTGCTCACCAGCGTGCCATTGATGTAGACACTAATTTGACGAAATAAATTATGTAGTATACAATTTTCATAGGATATTCCATCGGCCCGAATTGGCATTGCATTATCGGATTTCCGGACTTTCATTTGCAAATCTATAAATGTTGAAGACAAGTCCATAAAGTAGTCTTCATTGGAATAAATTTGAAAGTGGATATTATCGGAGAGGGGTTGTTGAGGATAAAATTGTTCATAGTATCCATGCTTGACACTCACATCGACATTTTCAGCATTGAATAGATTCAATGAGGCGGTGATTGAAGGTTGTGAATCCTTATGCGGTAGGTAGGACATTTTAGGAGAAGAAATCTAGTTTCGATCGAACAATTTTCTTCCTGGGGCTTCTGGTTACACTACGTGTCGGCTTTTTCCTTCTTTTCTTTGACAATAGGGATGTCTTACGTTTCCGTCCTGAGTAGAGACTGATGAGGGATGCGTTGTTTCTTGACCTTTTTAAACCCTTACCATTTTGTTTTAATTTCTCGCCAGGGGTTCGCGCACTGGACCTAAGATTTTCCGAAGCACTTTTTTTAAAATCCTTGCCAGAGCCCCAATGGTATAGTGTAGAGGATGCAAAATCTGTCGCAGCCGGTACAAGATATTTTCTAGCCAGTGGTAGTGAAGAGCGAAACAGCTTAGCAAACCAGCTGCCAAGACCGTAGCCAGACATTGACGAGCGACCCTTGTAATAGTCCATTCCTTTGCCCTGTTGTCTTGGGCCAAGAGTATTAACATAGCAGTCAATATCAGGACAAGTGAATACCACTTTTTTATTGGACATCTTGCTGTTGAACGATGGGTCGAAAATGACATGTAATCACAGCCAAACCTTTTGAAATTTCTATTGGATCACCCAATTCGGTTCTTAGTGTTAACTGACAGAGTTCCAAATAGGAAGTGTTTACGGGGATATACTGGAGATGCTTTATATTATAGTGATGAATATGTTCTTGATTGGTTTTTCGTTCAAGAACTCATAGGAGGGGAACATTTGAATTACCAACTCGAGATGTTTCCACAAATGAAGCATAGAGAAATATACAAGTGTCTGTGGAGAAGGCGGGTGGGTAATCAGCGAAAATGAAATTAGTGTTTCCGGCACTTTTACCGTTGATTATATTGAGCTTAAAACCAAGAGCATCCTTTAGATTATCATTGAGAATAAAATTTTCGCTGGCAATAGGTGAACTAATGTAGATATTGCCCTCCTCCTTTGAATAGTTGAAATGAAAAGCTCCTTTTTTACGGGCGGAAATTCTTTTATTAATAGAACGACATCAATCATTCATACAGGTGAGTTCCTCGTAGGGTAATTCAATATATGGATAATCCAAACCAATTGATTTTTTGAATTTGTTCTTGATCACCTGGTGGTGGTGGCCAATCATAGGGTCTAATTTTTATTTAATATTTACGATCCTTTCTCAGGATGTCATAAGTATTTTTGAGAATACAGTCGACAAGAGCCACTTCATACTTTCCGTCGAATTTGAGGGTGGGGGAGAGTTTCGTCCAAAAATCACTTGTTCTATTCAGATCATTGTTGAGGGAATCAGAAACATTGGACATGAAAGTCACATAGAAATCATTGGGCATTGTCAATGTCTTCAGCACTGACCCAAGAATCAAAATCTGAGTTGTATCCTAGCCAGTGAACAAGCAACTGTTTCTTACCATGGCGTGTACGACTCTTTAATATCTTTTCAATTCGATAAATTTCACTAGTGTTTCTAACTTTTTGCAGTTCATATTCATAAAAACCACCGAAAATCTCATCATCTTTGGTGTCTCGCAGTCGATAAGTTATGGGTATGGTGTCCAGGATTTTGGACACTTTAAAAAGTTCGGTGCTCCATAAATAATTCCCCTTTTCAAAAATATTGGTGGTTCTATTAATTCGAACAGTATCACCAACATTGAATTTCTTCTTCTTTTTCTCTTTTTCACCCTTGGAGTATTGCTTTAGAAAAGCATCAAATGTATTTTCATTGTAGTGAACATCCGTTGGTGTAGAGTTGGACAGAGATCGATGGGGTCGTTGATTATAAATAAACATGATTTTATCTAAATAATGAATAAAATCCGATGTATTTTTCAATGTGCAATATCTTGAAATTAATAGACGAATCGTTCTTATTAATCGTTCAGCCAATGCAGCCTTTATCGGACTGTGACTATGATAATATGTTGTATTTTATTTCAAAAGAACCCTTTGCACATGGGGATTAACAAATTCGCTACCGCGATAGAATTGATTTTTTCTATACGAATCCTCCTGTAGAATAATTTCACTGCCCCGAGCAAGTTCGACAGCTCGCTCTGACTGTAGTGGACTGGAATAAGAAAAGCGACTGAATAAACTTATTGCCACCAGACTATATTCGTAGGGGACATTGTGACGCTGTTGAATTGCGTCTAGAGTTAAAAGATCCGTTTGCATTATATGCAGAGGGAAAAAGGCTTTAGTTTGTCGATATTGTTTACTGCGAAGCCTGTGATTCCGATGTAGTGTGTAACTCGCTTCATTTTCTAGATACTCTTTTGCATTTTTCAATGTGGTGCCGGACACAGCTTTGGAAAGCGTTTTGGGAGAACTTAAACTTCCCACTTCGCCAATATTTTCATAGACACCTTTCAGAACTTCATCCATTTTTAACGTAAAAACGTAGTGTAATGTCCACTCCCTTTGTGCACACTGGTGGGTGAATCAATTCGTCCTCGCTTTTGACTAGCAGCCACGGGTTTTGTAAAACCATTGCTGCTGCTGATAGTATCTTCAAATATTGAATCTTCTTCTTTTTTAAATGGTGGTGTTGGAGGAGGACTATATTCTCTTAGTTTCTTTAGAATTTGCTTATTGCCAATGAGACTTTTGGGAAAGTTTGATACACACAGAAAGGTGTATAGATTATCGTCAAAGGATAAGAGTCCTTTACGATTCGTCACCATATCACAAATTAAATCAACTTGATTATAACTTTTTCACTAAATTATAATTCGTGTCCCTGTGCTCTCGACTTGAACTTGATCGCTAGTTTCCCACATGAGATATGATAATACTCTTTTACTCTGTTCTCGATAGGTCAAAGGCAATAGGTTTCCAATTTTCAATACAATCCAATTCCAGTCCTTCTCCTTTGATTGCAGTGCTGCAGAATCTTGAGATGTTTCCTGTTTAGAGGGGTCGGCGACGGTGGGTCTCTCACGATATGGTTTAAGTTTGTCCACACGTCGCAATGCATCTTGAAGTAAAAGCAGTTTTTTGTCATCGGCAATATTCTCATCATTAATGAATTTGCTTAGATTGTCTTCAAAATGTTCGATGGGCGAGAGGACAAGTTCAAATGTTGTCAATTTATAGGGTTTTGCCATTCTCTCTCTAGAGAAAACTGTTTACAAGTCCTGCAATTATCGGCAGTAAAAGTGTGAAAAAGCTACCACCTGCTTGAAGGAGCCGTTTTCTTTTAAATTTTTTTACCTTTTTTTTTCAACCCAACGTGCGTAAAGTGGAACGATGTTTCTTTGTCTGTTGTCTAACACCTTATGGCAGTTGAACATTGACCTCAGTTAAATTTAAACAAAGTTCATATATTAGATTTATGCAATCACTGTCAACACAATGTTTGAGTATAGCCTTCCTAATCAACTTTTTTGTAGTTCTTAAAACTTAAAACAAATGCATTTTTTATTTTAGTTTCTTCATTGTCATAATTGCGACTGATAGTCTTTTCTACTGTTCACAGGTAGATATACTGTAATTTCATTGTTGAAAATGTCGGTGACTACACGTAGATCCTCGGGCGTGCTCTGATTAAGATCCAATAGGATGTAACCATGAGGCTGGCTATGCGACGGATTTACTGCTTACCATATACTTGTTGCTGTAAGACGGTCTATAGGTTGATAGATTGTTTGGATCTCGCTCTATTACCTCCTAACTTGAGCAATAATATAAACTGTAAACTTAAATGCACTTGTTTGCACACAGATGATATGATGAAACAGATTGTGTAGAACTAGAGTAACGGAAATGTGTTCATGATGGGAGCGAACAGTGAACAGTTGTAGCATTTCCTGTGAGAACTGTTCAATGGATTCAGCCAAATCATCCATAATCAACCACGAGTTCGGTTCAATACTATTGAAAACATCAAGTCCCCGTATGAATTGTATTGGTATGGTTGTGGCAATAGCTTTTATTTTATCATAGGACTCTTGCCAAATACTATAGCAATAGTAGATTTTTTTCGGCTTTTCCAAAAACATTTTATCGCAATTTTGAATTATTCTAGCTAAAAGCGTTGTTTTCCCCGACATTGAGGGACCACACAGAAACGATCTGAAGGGTGTTTTAAATTGATACATGCTGCTGACAACAGTCGGACTGTAACTAACTGTAAATCTTATGTACTCAATGAATAAGTAGTAATTTTCCCATGGATCAATCTATTCAAAAACAACAAAAACATTATTTCATGGCAGCATATATTTCGGCATTGCACGAAAATACTTGCAGTCATCATGAACAACGATAAGAATAATAACACTTGTTCAACAATTGACAAAATTTCAATGTCAACATGAAAATTTCATTTGTTCAACATGAACTGCAATGATAACACTTTATAAATAAGCACTTATTGTCTTTAAAAACACTTTTCTGTACAACACTTTATGTACAATAAAAAACACTTTTTTATACATCACTTTTTTGTCAACTTAAACACTTTTCTATACCAGACACTTTTTTGTACAACAGAAAATACACACACAGGGAACAATAGCACAGTTGAACATTATGAATTTAAAGGTGTGGGATCCCCCCACCCCCTGGGGGCCCGCAGGGCCGAAGGCCGGCCGGCCGCGGGCGGGACCCCCCCCCCTGGACGGCCGCGGGAAGGGCCCCCCCCCGGAGCAGCGGTGGAAGAAACAATAGTTGTCGTCACTGCTATGGGTTAGGTTAGTTGAGGTTGGGTTAGTTGAGGTTGAGTTATGGTAGTGAAGGGTTGAGTGGTTAGTCAGATTAGGTTAATTTATCCAGACCAAGTTGATTGCGATAGTCTATGCATTCAACTCGGTCTGAAATACGGTAGTGGCCGTGGGTAGGACACTCACACCATTCTCGAGCACATAGACCTTGTCGGATATACACGACATTGCATTCTTCTCCACTCTCACAATATAATTTCTATACTGTAGAGAGCGAATTGCAAGCACTTGTGCTCTCGGCACTAGGCTACTTTCTACACACTCTCTGTACACGCTCATGTTGAAATTGCTCTTTACAAAATGTGTAGGCACCCCTTTACACGCCTTCTTTTCTTCCCCACTATGAGTTTCCACGCAATAAACTTTGGGGCCCGGGAACACCCCCCTGGATATCAAATCACACCCCGTCTCTGATTTTAATTTCAATAGTTGGTTGGGGGCTTAACGTTTCACCAACTCGGGGTAGAGAGATGGATTCCATTCGGTGAAATCAATCCGCGAGCTGATGTGCACCCCCTGTTCTAAATCACCCAATAAATCCAATTCAGGCCCATTTACCTTTAACAGCAGAGAATCTGTATTACCATAGTAAACTTGAACCTCCCCCTCCCGTGGCCATTGCACCTTGCACACATTGTAAAAGAATGACAACATGAGCTTTTTTGAAATTTCTAGTACTGAACTACCGCCTGCAATATTCTTGTTCAGTACCACATTTTGCTTTCGCCTGTGTAGAAGAACCATGCCGGTCTCTATGCTCGTGAACGATGTAAAATTGGGATCTGCAATAATTCGTGCACACTCTAGAGGGTCAGTCACGACGTCACAGCAAGATCTGTTACGAACGCTTTCACACATTTTGCCAAACGCTGAATTTAGGATGAGCTTATACATTTCCTTCTCCACCTTTGAATTTGCCCTAGAGCGTTTATCGACAAAGGTGTCGATAAACGTTTTCAAGTAGGGTCGCTGATTGAAATGTAGGACCCGGTGTATTTTGGTGATATTTAAACCATTTCTAACCATCCAGTGCAAAAGCACATGGTGAACAACGATATTATCTTTAGGGTCCAAATAAGCAAACAGTTTATGTTTGGAGGGATTCCAGTGCATCCCCATATCCTCAACCAATGAACGATTGTAGGGGCTCAGAGAGTCCCTGCTCACGGGACGATTGATACAGGGAAAGACAAAATCTTTGACTGAGTCGTGAAGCGCCAGCGGAATGTGACCATCAACTTCAAAGAACCATCCTTATGGCCCATTGTCCTCGACGGTGGTAATGTCGGGGAACTCACAAGGATTCTCAAGCCATTGATAGTTCCCACACGGCAAAGAGTAGTGGGATATTGCCAAGGGGTACAACAATTTCATGCCCAAGAACACTGCATTTGACTTTGCACTGGTGCTTTGTCCGCTCGGATCGGTTGAGAAGACACGGTCCCCATGAAAAACATACCCTCCCCGCATTGAACGCTCTATAAAAAGGTGCTGATCTACATCGGTGATTAGGCCTATTTCCTCCCTGCTAATTTTTAAAATTAAATCCATCACTAAATGGGGTGTAGAAAAATAGTAGCCTATATCTAACCCGAACTCTGAATAGATCTGGTCTGTGTTCTTAGAGATTATATCCAACAGAGTTAGAACGTCACTGGCCAAGTACAGTCTGCAATAATCCCACCCATTTTTACAATCCCCCTTGGACCACACCTTCTTGGCAAACTCATACTCCTCGGCTGTGCATTCACTTTTGGTCAGTGAATTGTAAAAAGCTTCAATTGGAGGTAGTTTCTCCTCACTTAAGCGTGCGCCAGAACAGTAATAATCGTATGCATATATACCTTTGCAGGTCAACATGTCATACATTTCACTGTCTGGAAAGTTCTGTTTAAGCAAGGGAAAGCTATCAAAATTGTCGCTTTTTTGCACTTGAATCAATTGACTCAATGTCTTGGGGAAAAACTAAAAGAATCGAAAAACCTGATTTTATTCCAACACGTACGCCCATTATCCACTGCCTGCCATTTCAGCTCGAGAAGCAATAACTTATCAGCTGATTTGGGAATTATCTTGTAGGTAAATGAACTATTTACCCATGGACAATCTACTCCCCCTCCCTCTCTATGCATACGTGCCAGTGCCGGTAAAATAAATTTTAAATCATAATTGGAATTATGAATAAAAACTGGGAAAAAAAACTGCTGGATCACAATTAAATGACACAAGGGATGCACAAACCCCCTAACATGACTACCCCCCGATACTAGGTCATGCCACAAATTGTATCTGGTTGTAAATGTCCTCCTCCTCCTGATGGTACCTTGCTAAGAATTCGAAAACACAGCACCATCCCCCTTAACACAACCCACTATGGATCTTTTTTTTATAGCCAGAAGCTCCTATGAAGTAAGCCAACAAGGCAAAATGGTCTTTATAAACAGCGAAATATCACCATTAGCCGTGCCAATCAGTTTAGTCAATGCCTTGTCCATGCACTCCCGCTCATCCAATGTTTCAACTATTTCTAACAACCGCATGGTGTTAGAACTATCTCTTTGCGCGTGGGCGTAGGACACTGCAATAGCCTGATGTTCTTTGACTCGGTTTGGAAATTGGGGGTCATTCACCTCCACCAGCTTAGCTTCGCAATCCAAAGATATTTTGGTGCATTGGAGGAGGGTATTTTGAAAATTTTTGAATCGCAGAATCGCCCTACCCCCTGAAACTAGTTCCACTGTCTGATAGCCATGGTGGCTACAATACTTCATATGATCTTGTAGCTTTAATTCACTCCAAAATCTGGACAAACATGTTGGACAGTAGAACCGGGCACTCTGTTTCTTACCCTCCCTCAGAACTCTACTAATATCAGTGATCGGATTAAAATGCCCGATTGCGTTTGGTTGACTAGGGGGTGTGTATAGCAACCAAGTCCAGTGTCTGACCAAATCAATTGACGGGCCCCTTACAGTGAAAACCATCCCCTTCTTTTTAGAACGAACCCCATCTTCAAATTTTGTCTCGTATTGTACCAGAGTAACGCCGATATTCAAGTGGGCATTAGCCCTTTCAGAAGGATCAATGAATCGAAGCGTTCCTGGGTATTTTACTTATAATCAAGAAAAATCTACAACTGGGAAAACGGAGCCCTCCTTCTCATTCACAGCCCAGTTATCTAAATTCTTCTTGGTAGCGTCCCGAGCTAGAGGCTCGAATGCTGATATGAGGACATAATTTCGGAAAAACTTATGACTTGTTTCAAAACAGATTGGCTGGACACCTTGACAACCTTCTAGATACGGATCATATTTTAAATCTGTCTCCCCATCCTACCCTGCCCCCCCCCTCTTAAAATAAAATATTTATTAAAATTACAACTATTTACACTTAAATTTTCATCAAAATGTAATTGAGACCCACTTCTGTTTTCATTAAAGTTCTCAAGATGCGTTATAATTTGATCGACCCAATCTATGAAAGCTCCCTCAAAATTTTCTAAATTTCAATAAACCAAACGCATCTCGGAATGTATAAAATGATAGTAAACCTCGCTTTTTCCCTCATTTAAATAAAAAACCTTTAAAACAATGGCAACCTTAATTGAATCCCTACCTCCCCACAACTGAATCTGGTTCTCCAGACGTTCACGAATTTTGTCTACATAGGCATGCACAATTTTTATAGGATCAAAAACAAAATTTCCCGCCATAAGTGTATTAAAGGAATCCCCAAACATTGCAGTGAAAACAACTATATCATTTAAAATTCTGTTGGACAGCTGAAAGTCTGGGAGAGTTGTACCCTCCTTTCCCGCTTGTATATTACCCCCTCCCCCAAGTTGTTCAATAATAGAGCTATGGGAAACCGCTTCAGTCGATTGAAGTGGGGAAATGTTCATGTAATCTGAGGGGGAAGGGTTTCCCCCCAATCCACCGACAAAATCATCCAAAAGCTGCATAGTATTTGGACTTAGCAATGCTAAGTCTGAATCTGAATTATCTACATTACCCAGCTCAACTGCGCTATTATCTACATTTAAAAAATCACCTAAAAAGTCGTCAATATTATCTGGAATTTGATGTAAATCATCCCATAGTGAATTGTTGGGAGGCTCCACGTGTGCCTCCTCTCCTTCTCCAACTGACGAGCAGGGGGGAGATGGCGAGTATGGAACCAGGACAATCTATAAATGAAGAATAGCTTATTTTCAAAGTATTCAAATCATCCCTACAGTTAAAATTTGGATTATTATTGCTTAATAACATTTGGTTAATACAACTGAAGATAATCTAAGATATGACATAGAAGGCAACAATTTGTTCGTTTATTTTCAAAGTGTTAAAAAAAAAATAAAATTTTCGGCGCTCCCCCCAGCGCGCCCCCCCCCTAAACTTGTCCCACAGCGCGTCCCGGACCATCCGTGGCGCTTTTCGGAGCCACAACGCATCCCTGTGGGACTTCTCGGGCCCCGCATCGCTTCCCGCGATGCTTCTCGGGCCCGTGGCGCATCCCTGTGGCACTTCCCTGACCCGTGGCGCATCCCCCCGGCGCTTCCCTATCCTTGCCCCCACAGCACTCCCCGGACCGATCGGCGCATTCCGGGCTCCGGTTATTTACATAATGTCCCAAAAAACCGTATTGTTAGGCGGCATAAGTCGTTTCGCCTACTCCCCGTACAGGTTGTCTATGACTCCAAATGAGCCTAGATTATTTTTAATCTCGTGTCTGTTCTGTTTCCAAGCGCATTCTCTGGGAAACAGTACAATTAAATTCGAGAACCGTTAACTCAGTATATCGTCAACAATGTTTCCACATCACTAAAATATTGGCAAGGGTTTGTAAGATTGAAAGTTATTTTAAAATATCCTTGCGCAAATTACGGGGTCCATATGTGACAAATAGATAAATGTGAATAATCTCACTCAGTTCCTTCTCTTGAAACTATGTGATAATCAATTGTGAAAAATAGGGGATTTTGAGATTCAAATGGTGAGCATTAATTGAAATTATCCATGAAAAATATTCGCTTATGAGATAACGTCAAAGAGATAGGGGGGAATGCATAGAAAATAACAAAAATTCGAAAAAATAGCATTTTGAGTTTCAAAAGCGGTGATTATTAATTGAAATTACCTAAAAATATTCGCTTATGAAATCTCGAAGCGACAGCAAAGATTAGAAAAGAGCGGTTTCCTTGCAAAATATTATATTTAGATATGTCTGAGGGCGGGGGGTGCAGAGAAAAGAGTGGTTTGATTGTAAAGAATTACATTTAGATATCTCCGAGGGAGATAAATTTAAAACAATGGTTGGGGGGGGGGGTTAATATCTCACAGAGATAAGTTTATATTGGGATTGAAACGGACTAAAAAATGAATAAATAGAAAGGTAGGAAAAAATGCATACATTTGCATATCCCGGCTGCACTTGGGCATCCGAAGGACCAAGTAGTGCATGCTGGAGGGCCACTTCCTGACCTTGCATAAGTGGGGCAGCTCTTGAAGGCCCGGGCAACGTATGTTGGAAGGTGGACGGGCCGGCGGCGCTATGTTCTTGCGCGACTGGGCCGGCTATTTCACGATCTTGCATAGCTTCGGCATTGTAGTTACCTGCCCACTCTCTCTTTAACTTAAACCCAGGCTGCATTGGGGCTGGCACTGATGGGGCTGCCTCGTCATCTCTGGCTTTCTTGGAAGGAGGGGGCACGCATTCTTCATAATTGGCCTTAAAAAGAAGAGAAAAAATTAGTATCTAAATAATTTGCCCCTTTTTTTTAGAGAAAGAAAGTTAGTATCATCATCCATGTAATTGTGTCTAGAAAAGGCATTTATCACTAAGAAAGCACAACGTAAAAAATTTCGTGAAATATACTAATTGCATCCTTTTTTGAATCTGAGAATTACGGCTCACTGAGCCCTTCAAAAGCATGCCTATATAAATCGGCCTAATTTCTTATTTTTAGGCGTTTCTGTTCTTTTCTGGTTTTAATCTGCATTGTGCTTGCCTTGTTTGATGCATTTAAAGTATTAACGGTATTTCTTATCTTTCCATATCCTTTTACGATAGCTGGTATTTATCACACACCCAGAAAAAACACCCCGAGGAAAATAATCCCTGAGAAAAGACATGGACAAATACCCCCGCCCCCCAGCGAAAGATATGGTCAAAATGCTATTCAATTTACACATAATAAAGCAATGTATCTTTTTCTTAATCTCACCCCCCTTACTTTTCACGCGACGGAACAGTTTGTTTTCATTTTAAAATGATGGCGATAGAATTGAGGCATGGCCCCCTCCCCCTTTCTCCAATGTCCTAAATATATTGATATATCTTAATTTGAAAATAACGAGATTTCACCGGTTCACCAAAAAGAGATTGTATATGCCTGCGCTTAATAAATTGCAATTGTCTGCATGATACCGCTTTAATTTGACAGGAGAAAAACACCCCATTTTGATCTGAGAAACCTTTTACATGAAGGGCTTTAAAAATGGTGACAGCTAATTTTAGCCACGCACTGGAGTCTTGTGTCAAAACAGAACGGTATTTTCACTAAAAATTGACAGAAGTCAGCGGTCACTTTAGCTGGAAATATAGAAGGAAGGATAATTATTTCTTTTTGCGAGAATTTGATTGTAAAACAATGGTGGGAGGGGGGGATTTAGCTGGAAATATAGAAGGAAGGATAATTATTTCTTTTTGCGAGAATTTGATTGTAAAACAATGGTGGGAGGGGGGGATTTAGCTGGAAAGATAGAAGGAAGGAATTGATCAAAAAAGTATTTCTTTTTGCGAGAATTTGGGATTGTAAGACAATGGGGGATATTGTTAGACCCTAATTCGAAAATAACTTGTTTCTCTACTTCCATACAGGTTGTGTAGGTCTTAGCTTAATTATTGCATCATTGTGTTTTAATTTGACGGAAGAATAGTTCCGTTGACCGCGTTTGTAAGCCGGAAAGGGTGATAGCTAATTTTAGGCCTCGCGCTGGAGCATTGTGTCAAATCAGAGCGAGCTAATAACAACAGAGCGATGGATGTCTCAGTTAGAGAAAAGATTACAATTGAGAAAAGTCAAACTTTAACGAAAGGAAAATTATTTCTTTTTGCGAGAATTTGATTGTAAAACAATGGGGGATGGGGCTAGGGTAAAAAGAATATATTTTATGTTTTCCATTGATTATAATGATGTTTGTATGGTTTGGGGGGGGGGGTTTACTCGAATATAGGAGAGGGGGACCACGGAAAACAATTTTATTTTGAAAATAAAAATAATGAAAACAGAACTTACATGGTAAATTGAAGTTGCCAAGGCTTCAAGTTCATCAATAATTTCATATGTTCTAACAATTGTGTCACAATACTTTCTGATAATTTAATCACATTGCATGCCCGTTATATACGAAATCTCAAGGGCGAATTGTTATGTAACGGGGAAATCATATGTAACCAGCCCTCTGATTGGCTGAGAAGGAGGATGTATCCGACACGCTGATTGGCTGAGAAGGAAACACGTGATCTAACAGTTTCCGGGAAAGTCATAACATTTTGACTCGAGAGCAACAACAAGAAATACTATTTCTGGACACCATGACATTCGCGAACGATTACGCAATCAAGTTCTCGGAAATTCACTTCCCCCTCGAGTCCTAGATCAATAACATTGTTCCCGTTAGAATTCAATGCGCAGGTGCAACCTTCGCCCCCGGAGTTACTACACATAGAAACATCAAATAAATCGACCTTGGAAAAAGAGGTCATTGACCCCATTAACCAAGTAGTCTCCCTAGGGAGGCTATGCCCATATATGGGGTGCAAAAAAGTTATAGGTGGCAGCAGGGGTGTCGTCCCTTGTCACTAGGGTCACCTCTACTTCCATTGTACTTGCCCAGTTGGTTATTAGCCGATGGAAGACGAAAGAAATATGGGGCTATTTTGAGGTTGCAAATCAATACAGTGCCCTTTGTTCCTCTATATTTTGACTTTATTAAGGTTTACTTGTCTCTCTCGATAAGTACTGGAAGTCCAATATAATCAGAGAAAACGAAATTTGCTGGTCTGGTTCAAAGTGTCAAATATCGTTACAACTATATATATAAATCATTTGGGTTTCAAAGTATTCAGATTTTCATTGTGATCTGCTTGGATTTCTTCTACGTGCCCTGTAAGTTACCAGCCTATCAAAGACAAAGCAAATTTTAGGTCCATGTTCTCACATCATGAACCGATTCAGCCAAAATTGGCTTCAAATATGTGTTTGCATAGATTTCTACCAGGCCACAAAACTTACGAATTTCATTCTCAAGTGGATTAGAGAGATGGATTAAATTTAAGGTCTAATTTTTCTTCGTCCTAAATCTTTTAGCCTTTGGTCTGGAATTATCAAAAGCACTCAAAGTCAATTAACTTGGTTGAAAAAAATATCGCAAGTCCTAGTTAACGGAAAAAAGTTTTAACCCTGTTGTTGTGTGAAACTAGTTTTTAAGCTTTTTAAGACAAAAAGGTTTTACTGCTCTTTATTATTTCCCTAAGCTTAATTTTTGAAGTACCCTTTCCTTCCCCAAATACTTCTTGAAAGTTTTAACTTGATTCTCCAGTCATTCCAAGGGTACTGAAGAAATCCTGTTTCGATAGCCTGGGCAAATTTACTGTCTTTTGAATTACCTCACCACTTGAACAAGAGTAGATTCAAAATACCCCGGGGGCTAATAGTTTCGTGACCCTGCATCACCTCCTTCTAAAAAAAAAATGTGAAGTACTCTTGTCTCTTCCACCAAATACTCCGAAATTTTCAGCTAAATCCTTACAATTTGTTCCAAAGATGTTTCAGATATGCCATTTTGATTGACCAAACATGTTGATTCTCTCCATTTACCTCTTCGCCTCCCTAAAGATAATACTTTATACCGACTTGGCTTGCCATCATACCCATTGCGGCGCAAAATGGCAGAAAACGGTACTTTGCTTGGGTAAAATCTCATATTTAAGAAGGGCACTATCTATTATGATTTCCATTCAAACCTGCCCTCTCCCTATGTTCTCCGAACATTGAATTGATACTATCACTCTTGGATATCAACATGCATTGGAAAAAAGTTTTCGGCAGACAGCTTTTGAGAAAATTTGCTTTTCCCATGAGTACGTATATGTGCCGTGGTTTTCCATTTACTAATGTTCATAACTTAAGATCCGAAAGAATGTAAACTTGTTTCTTATTAATGGATTATTTGTATATTACCATTATGGATCGTGTTAAATTTTTACGTTATGCGGCTTACCCTACGTCTAGCAGAAATTATTGCGATTCTTTGCGACACCTTATTGAATAAGCATGATTGTGGTGCTCTATTGAACGTGATTTGAACATCAGAATGAATTTATAGAAAAGAAGATAAAGAAAAATCTTGCAAACCCATAGAAATATTAAAACTAACCAAAAATATTGGTAACCTATCCCAATAGATAAACATTCCAAAAAATGAGTATCTATAAAACAAGGAACAGTAGCTTATCGAGCTATGAAATACAACAGACAAATAATTAATTGCAATGGGTTGCAATAAGTAATTTTGAACAGTGGTGTAATTTTGTCGCAATCCTGGGGGAAGGGGTTAAAGTCGGAGGCGATTTTCCCAAATTCAGTGAAAATGACAGCAAAACTGAAAAATGAGCCATATAGTAATCAAACAAGTAAAGATACACTAAAGAAAACTGACCCGTTACTGTTGATGCTTGAATTGTGCAGGCTTATTTTAGGTTTGACAAAATTTTTGAAAAAACTAAATTTCGGCGGAAGGGTGGCGCAAAGGGTGGTCTTGGGGGGGGGGTGGTCAAACCAAATTCAGGGAGGGTTAGTTGCCCCCTTCCCCATACCAAATTACGCCCCTGCTTTTGAACGCAACTCAGTAATTACAATTGACTATTGAATATAATAATTAAAATCAATCGCAATACACAGTGGTGCCAATTCACAATCATTAGGGGGTGGGACAAAATGTATTTTCTTGAAATCTAGGGGGGCAATTTAGTTTTTTTCAATTTTTCAATGAAAATACAAAAAAGGTAATTTCCAAAAAAGGACAAAATTTTCAAAATCAAGTGTAGGGGGGGGGGAGATTGGGGGCCTGCCACCCCCCCCCCAACGCTTGAAACCCCCGGGAAAAAGTTTATTCAGCGTGGGGCATACCGGGTAATGACAATAATAAAGTGTAGAAGTCTAACCAGAAAATTTTGCAAGAATTGGTCTATGCTTGTTTTTACAGTTTTTTTCTGGTGACGTTGTTGATCAACAATCCGTTCTGGCGTGACATAGTTGACGAACAATCGTTTTCTAGCGACCAACAGTTGTTTTAATGATCAACAATGTAAATGAAAACAATCTACAATTGAAATAGCTGTTTGTCAATTTTGTTGGTCAAATATAAGAGAGAAATTCTAACGATGGATATCATGGGGGATTTGTTTTTAAAATTTAGAAGAGAAAAACTTATAATTTCTCATAAAGGTTTTTTGCATAATATTAACTTGGTATCTTACCTAAAGTAAGATGAGAAAATATTTTCTTTTGAATTTACCCATCCCTTTTCCCTTCAAAGGACAGGGAAGAAATCTTGTTGTGCTTTATGGAATGTAATTTGATCAGACAATGAAAATGTTTAAAACTGGTGACAATTGCAGGAGTAAACATGAGTTTGATCAAAAACAGTATATTGTTCAAGTCACTTTTAAAATATTGCCGGTTTTTTCTTCAATATTAATTATAACCTGCCTTCCCGCGAAAATTTCTTGTTGATTAACAGTTGCAGATATACAAATTTATTCTCGCGATTGTTGATCAACAATTCGTTTGCTAGAAAAAGCCTTATGTCATCTACGGTAACTTCAAGATGGAAGGCCGATTTCGCGAAGAAACTGATGAGAGTTTTGGCCAAATTATCCAACAGTTAAATAGAAGTTAAACAGTTAAACAGCCCGCTGTTAAATAGAAGAAGAACAGTAGATTGCTATTTAGGCTATTTATTTCGAGGTGTAAAGAATAAGGTAAATACTATTTTGTTGCTGATTCTGTCCGTATCCAAAGGTGAGGTCTCTGAAATAAACTTGGCTAGTAGGCCTACAGCTAGCCTGAAAGGTGTTCAATTTTAACCTTGGTCAAATTTGATCTGCACATTAGGATAGGCCTATTCTCCATTGATTGACCTCTTTCTTGAGACAAGATGAAGAATTATCACTAACGCAATAATGTTTATGAAACTGGCTTCTAAAACAGTCTGTAGAACTGCAAACTTAGGAGCCTCACAATTTATAAACTGAATAGCCTAGCCTACACAGCAATGGGTAAATTTCTATGTCAGTCATGTAATTTAGCTAAGATGAAAGTGAAAACATCATTTGATGTCTTATTTATACTCTTTGTAATCCTATAATTGCCTCTGGGGCCAATTGCATCTTGAGCCCTTCTAGGGGCCCCAAAGGCGTTTCATTTTTGTAACCACACAAACAAGTTATCAACACTGGTTAAGCAATTGAAAAGTGGTTAAAAACATATCAGTAATTTATAAATAAGTTGTTCAAGAGCAATATATTCTAAAAATACTTATTTATAATAATTCAATCCTCATTTATTAGGCAACTCAAATATAAACCATTTTCTTACTGTTCCAAATGCTATCAACAAAAATAGCAATGAATTTTGCAGTTCAAGACTGCTGTCAGCAATTCTGGTTATATTCCAATTCAGGGTATTTATTTGCACATTAGGGGGGAGGGTAAAGTTCATAGTAAATTTGCAGTGGGCCATATAATTTAGCTAGAATAAAAGTGAAGGTAATTTGTTTGTTATTCGTATTATTGACTTATGAATAAAGTAAACATACCACTTGATGCCTTTTTTTTATGCTTTTTCCAAATATAATAGGCTAATCATTTTTGTCAGAAATGAATTTTACCCCCCTCCCCTTTATGTACCAATTCAGCATATGTATTTGCACATTTGGGGGGGGGGGGAGTTTAAAATTACCTCTCATTTACATCAGAAATAGTATTTACCCCCACCCCCTAATTTGCATAAATATACCCTGAATTGGTATATATAGGGATGGGGGTAAAATTCATTTGCAACAAAAATGATTATTGTATTTGGCAAGAGCATAAAAACGGCATCAAGTGGTATGTTTACTTTATATGTAAGTTAATGATATGAAAAACAAAAAAAATTACCAAAGTGATATTTGAGAAAATATTTGAATAATTTACTGATTAGTCAATTTGCTTCACAATAGTCCTGATAGATTATATTTACATTAACAACAAAAATGTCTTACCTATTAAAGTGGTAACTTTTAAGTGACATTTAAGTGAAATAAAGTTTTAATTATATCTACTAATTAATTTACCCTTTTTTTTAGTTATAGTGCTAATAAATTATATTCACACCAACAACAAAAATCTAATACCTTTTAAAGTAGTACTTTTATAATACCTTGAATATGATATTATCATCCTCATTTCAAATCTTCCAGACATGTGTAAGCAAAATTTTTATTAAAACATATGGTGATAATGCTCAGCAAGCAATGCGTAATGAAGAGCCAGGTGAATCAAAAGGACTGTTTCCATGAGGGGGGATCACCTGATGGCTTGACCCCTTCCAAACACCCTACTCGTACAGAAGTAGCAAATATGCATGTAAACAAATTTTGGCACAAAGAAACCTTGACTTCTAAGTCAACATGAAGATTTTTTTTAAAAGCATTAAGTGATGTTTATCACTTAATGCTTTTTTTATGCTCTTTCATAATTCATATAAAATACCTTTTGGGCCCCTTTAAGGGCTCAAGATGCAATTAGCCCCAGAATGAATTAAAGAGCATTAAAAAAGGCATCAAATGACGTTTTTGCTTTCATTTTAGCTAAATTATATAACCTACTAGAAATTTACCCAACAATGCCCCCCCCCCCCCATAGTGGTTCCATATAGGTTAAAGGCCAAAGAATTATACAAAACTAAGACAAAGGTTAAGAACATTGGCTCCCAAAAGGGGACATGATAGAGCAAAAAGAGACATTTTTGAATGTCTAATTTCTATGCTCATTTTTATGGTTTTGTTTATGTTTTTTAAATTTCATCAACAGCCCCCCCCCCCCCCGTTATAGGCCTAGGCTGTATAGAAAATACAGTAAAAATTATGGTAAAGATGGAGAAGTTTACATTAATGACTGAAAAAAAAAGATTAATATACAACTTGATGCCTTTTTTGTGCTCTTTCTGAATATGTCATTTTACTGGGCTATATAAACAGGTTAAAAACAAACATTCTTACTTCATTATATCCCAAATAATTGCAGTTAAGACATTTTGACTGCAGCTTGACTACACTTTACCCCCACACCCCCTAATGTGAAATATATACCTAGTATAAGTTATGTATTTTCCATGTGTTCTCTGGCTCTTGATTTTGTCATGGTTGATTGAATTTATACAGGTTTAAACACAAGTGATGGTAACATCACTTTGTAGCAAAATGGAATTATAATCAAATAGTAGTAAGTTTTAACCCTTTCCTATAGCAAAAAAATAAGCAAAAAAAAAAAAATGTCTCATCTTTGAGGATGCATAAAAGGCTTAAAACTGAATTTCCAAGTAAAATGACTATTATATTCAGGAAGAAAATAAAAAAAAGCATCAAATGATCCCCAAGCAATAGCAAATTCCCTTAGTGATCAATTTGCCTCTATCTCCACATCTGTTGACAGTGCTCCACTCTCAGGTCCCCTCAGATATGACATCATAAGTGTAATGCAACCTATTACTATCAATAGAGGTAACCTTGGAACCTGTCTTTAAAATCTGAACTCAAATAAATCAGTTGGACCAGGAGGCATTTTCCCAAGACTTCTCAAAGAAGCACATGCTGAACTTACTCTTTCTTTTTTACCCAGCTTTTCCAGAAGTCTCTAGATTTAAAGTGCTTACCTGCAGAATGGAAGTTTGCACATATTACCACAGTGCACAAAGGTGATAACAGAGATGAGGCGGTTAGCTACAGACCAATCAGTATCACCTTTGCTGTGGGAAAAATGCTTGAAAGCATAGTCAACTCTGTAGTCATTCAACATCTGACTCAAAATAAGCTGTTGTCCCCATGCCAGCATAGTTTCTATTCTGCTAGATCAGTTGAGACCAACCTTAATGATGCATATGCACATGTTACTGAACTTATAGACAAGGGTTCCCATTAGACATGATTTTGCTGGACTTTGCTAAAGCATTTGATAAAGGCATGCCACAGGTGACTGCATATTAAGCTTGAAGCTATTGGTATTAATACAGAAACTATTGATTGGGTGATACTTTTCCTTAGTAATAGAAAACAAGTAGTTAAAGTGCTTGGGAATAATGGACAATCATTTCTCTCTGATGCTGTGGAAGTGGAGTACCTTGAGACACAGTTCAGCACCCAACTTTATTAATATTTTCATTTATGATGCACATTGTAACATCAAAAATAAAATAAAAGTTCAGGAAAAATAGAAACCATTCAAGCAGACTTGGACTCATTTACTTGCTAGGCAGGGACTTGGAAGCTGAAGTTCAGTGTCAAATACTGTAAGGCTATCCACTTTGGTAATAAAAACTCTAGGCACCAGTACTCAATTGAGTCAATGGACAAAACAAGGCAGTCTATTGTCAGTAGTCATGCTGAACATGATCTGGGTCTATTAGTTGATGAACAGCTTAAGTTCAGTTTTCATGCCCAGACTTGGGCAGCAAAGGCCAGTCAGACTCTTGGTATATTTAAGAGAACTTTCAGTAGTCATTCACCATCAGTTATTTCAAAGCTCTATAAAGGTTTAATTTGACCTAAGCTAGATTTTGGCATTTGCATTGCAAACCCAATTAATAAATCTGACCAAGAAATTCTAGTATCAGTTCAAACAGTCTCTTCTGCCAGTATTGAGTCATGCAAATCATCAGTTGACAAGGAATGGTACAACAAGCCCTGGTGATTATTTTGGCACTCACCTGATTGGTCAGCACACAATCTTCACCAACTGGCAAATACAGGATTATCCTGTTGCTGGCAAGTGTTATTTAAGGTAAAGTAATTTAAGGTGATATGTTTTTGCCATATTTGTAGGTCAGTAATGTAAACTCTTACACCTTTGCCTTTAGTACCATTAGGCTCCATATTTTATGCTCTTTTTCAGCATAATAGTTGTTAACCTTACAATGCACCTTCCCCCACAGACACATGTATAGCCCTAATAATATATTTGTTTGTTGTTCTTTTCATTGACTGGTCTGTTGTAAAACCAGTTACTCTGTATAGACTTTGGAAATATTCAGTTTAGCCTGAGTGAGATTGCTGAATATTGGATAAAAAAAGAACCACTATGTTATGTATATGAGTTAAAAGAATTAAAAGTGTGAATAGTAATAGAAGGAAACATGATAACCTGATTAATGTAAATATCACAGTTCATATAATTATCCAGTAAGCTTATCGCAGATCATTTCTGGTCTTTGTTCTCGGTGCAAACAAAAAGCTCCTCCCACTTATTTCTGCATTAGCAGGAATGTGGGTTAGTCTGTTTCTGATTGTTTCCAACAAAGTGCATTATTCGTAATTGCGGGTTTCCACTTGTTTCCGATTAGATCACAGTCTGACTTGTCTACCCATGAAAAGATCTGACTTTGCTTATGTTTATATCTGCAAAAACATTCTCCGGAGCACTCACACCCTGGTCCGAGTTTTTATAATGGGTGAGATAGAGAATGATCATACTGGATAATTATATGAACTGTGGTAAATATGCTGTGTTTTGAATATTAAAAAATTCATTGTTTTAATTTATTTTTTTTTTATAATGCCTAAGACTATGTGAGGCCATCTGGGGTGCAGGACTAGGGGTGAATTGTCCAAAATGCAAACAAAACCATAAAAATGAGAATAAAACTAATGGTGCTCTTTTTTTCTGGCATGTTTCCTTCTGGAAAGTTGCTATTCTTAAACCTTTACCAAAAAAAAAACTAAAACAATGAGATCCATATATTATAATATGCAGATTTTTATTACTCACATTTCATGTTTCATTCCATTGTTATCCACATTTTTAGATTATATCTAATGCAACAATTTTGTTGAAAGCATCAGGACAAAGTGGTTTTCACAGGTCAAGAGTGAAGTAAACCCATTTAACAAAGAAGACACAGTGAATCATATGATAAACAATGCAAGAATATGTTATTTAGGACTGTATATGGGACCATCAGGGGGAATTGTGCATATTGTCATAAACATGTTTATTATTTTGTAAAAATAGCATAAGCGAAATTCTAGATTAGGGGTCTTTGCCTATCTTAGAATGTAGGCTAGTTGAGTTAGATTAATGAAACTATAAGGAATAGATCCAGAACCTCAGTGATCCCATAGGAAGATATTTTGAAGTAGCCTACCTATGAAAAAATGTATCATTATGAAAGATAATAAGGGAGGACTCATTCAAGGCCCTGTGGTTGTATTGAGTACAGTTTCAATGCTTCAAGAAGGGTCTATTGGAAGGAAAGTGGTAATTTCAGCAGCTGTGGTAATTTCAGCTCCAATAGCATATATTAAAGTTGCTATGTTTAAAAAACATTTGTTTT
The DNA here is from genome assembly GCF_049724085.1 of Artemia sp. Qi Xiang Cuo. Lineage (NCBI taxonomy): Eukaryota > Metazoa > Arthropoda > Branchiopoda > Anostraca > Artemiidae > Artemia > Artemia sp. Qi Xiang Cuo. The sequence goes on along the minus strand of NC_142797.1, from coordinate 47,853,976 downwards.
TAGTGAATTATGATTTTTGTGAATCAAATTAGAGGAAAGCTCAGGGCTAAACCTGCTTCACTTATAAAAATGGAAGAATTTTTCATTTTGTGTTTGATGTCTGAAAACCAATTTGTTAACCTTCTTAAGATGAGACACAATAGACTTTACTTGCCTTTAGTAAGTTATTGATATCTGGTGCCTTTTTATTTACTTCTGATATTTTGGTGATTTAAATTGTTAGCTAAAATAAGTATTGGTTTCCAGACTTCAGCTTCTTTTTTGCCTATGAAGTTGCTGTCTATTTTTTGGAGAAAAGATGGCATCCTTTGTCAAATGAGTAGTTTTTTTACAGCATCTACCTACTCTAAAGTTTGACACCTTTTCAGGTTACAACAAGTTTAATTAAAAAAAAAAAACTTCAATGAAACAGTTTTAAACATTGCAATGAACATGTTATGTTTTTAGGATTTAATGTCAGTCATGGAATGTCAGTTATGTTTTCAGGATGCAATCATACCATTACTATTTTTGAAATTTGTTTTAGTTTAATTGTAAAAAAATGGTAATGAACCAACTTTTAGTTCAATTAAAAGGACTTGAATTGTGAATGTAGCCGTTACCAGCATGTTATCTTTTTGCAGACTATCATAGCAGAGTGCTATCTATGACCAGAACAGTAATTATTTGCAGCAAAACATGAAGTTTTTGGCAGTTTTGTGGCAGTGGCAGGCAATTATATATTAGTGCAATACTGTTTATTAGCCTGGAAGTCATGAATTCATAAACTTTTTGCATAATTACAAAAACGAATGTACACACAGTAGAATAAAACAAGCAAAGGTTAAAACAAACACATTACCTTAAAAATTCTCTTAAATTGCACTTGCTAGCAGTAGGGTAAGTCCTGTGTCTTCCACTTTCATTGATGATAGTTAGTCCTCTGTGGGTTCCCAAGCAGTGGTCCATGGTCTATTCAGCCACTCCCTATCCTCTGATGACATGAAAACGTCCATATTGATAGATGTCTCTATTTTTTCACTGAGGAAGTTCCACAAGTTGACAACTCTATTTGAAAATTTGCAACCTTATAAGAAAATTAAAATATATTTTCTTGTGAATTATTATCGCTTCTAATCAGCAGTTGTACCAAACCAATCCTGCTCAACTCATCCTCAGAGCTATACTGTGGTGTTTCTCCTCTCCATAGTATAGTGCAGACGGTTTGATATAGTTCTTTTTCCCTTCTTGTTTCAGTTTTATTTTTCTTTTTTTTGTTTAAAGCTTTTTCCAATAGGCAATGTTTAGAAGTCCTCCAAAAAAAGTCCCACCAGATCCCAAATCAAATTCCAGTGAAAGTGCCATAGTGAAAGATACCCATCTTGGCTGGTCAAGCACACTATCTCAAATTTCAAATGATAGCTCCAATTCGGAGAATGGGACAATGATAAGTGTAGGGGCTAATGTAACCATAAATGATGATAATGAGTTTCAAGAGGTCCTCTCTAAAAGCTCTAAAAAAAGGAAAAAAATCCCCCCAATCAAAAGCAAAATGCAACGCTCAGCCTACAACACTCAGGCTACATGCATCAATTGCAAAGGCCCACATGAATCTACAAATAAATCATTATGCCCTGCATACAAGAAAAGAGCTCTAACACTCAAAATATAAACAGATAAGGTTAGACCTTAAATAATCGCAGCAATTGAATCAAATACTGCCACTTATTCAAAATTCAATACAACAACTAAACCAACCAAAACCCCCACGTCACATGCCCCCACGCCATCACATCCTATACCTCAAACCCTATCTTACAATATCTCTATTTGACATCCCTCTGCATCGGCGGCGCCACCTAAACAAGTCGCCTAACACGAGGCTAAGAGGCCATTCTGGCCACCCCTCCCAAGAAGAAACGAACCAGAAACACTACCAGGAATGAATCCCCTAACTAACAAACAGGATGCACAACCAAAAATGCAATCCCCAAATATATGCTTATTCATTCTAAACTATAATGCAGTTCAGGCCATGAACATACATCAACTACAGAAAACGAAAATTATTGTAGAATTGGCAAAAATCTACATTCCTGATTATATACTCATTCAAGCAAAAAAATATCTTGGTTTAATTTTAACAAAGCTGAACATTAATACAGAGCCATATGAAGAATAAATCAACAACACAACATATATCAATACTCCAATGGAATATAAGATCACTCAAAGAAAATAAGGTAAATGAACTAATATCTTTTATGAATAATAACTCCATTAATATTGCTTACCTCCAGGAAACTCATTTAACCCAAAATCAACAAATTAAGTCTCTGGGATATACTATCCTCAGAAAGGATAGATATTCAGAAAGAAAAGGAGGTGGGGTAGCTTTATTAGTTAAAAATAATATAAAATTTTGTGGCATCAATTTTCCAGGTTTTGCAAATGATGTTGATGTAATTGGTATCAGTGTTTGGCTGAATAATTTAAAAACTTACATAATAAGCTTTTATAACCCTAATGGCCAAACTACAGATGCCAAGGAGTTCTTTAATTATATAAATAATTCTAATATGTTAAAAAATATCATTATTTGTGGAGATTTCAATGCCCACAGCCTTTTGTGGGGGAATAAACCATCAAATAAAGCTGGTAAATTCATTGAGCATATAACTTCAAATAATAATGAATTAGCTTTTGCTACCCCTCCGAACCTGAATACATATCTCAACCCCAAAAGTGGCAGATTTTTCACAATTGACCTACAAATTGTGTCATTAAATTTTTTTAACAAAATTTACATAAATAAAATTGATAGTCTATGTACTGACCACTTTGCTATAGTTTGCTCCCTAAATGAACCTGCTGAAACTTTATCTCATACCTCCAAATATATCAACACTAAAGCAAATTGGTGTATGTTCCAAAATAAGCTAAATGATGAAATTACAAGTTTCACCCAAAGTTCATGCATTTCTAACACAACAGTTGACACACATGCTGAAGCCTTGACATCTTTACTAATAAATACAGCTAATCATGCTACCCCCAGGACAACACCTAAGAAAACATTCCCTAAACAAATTCCTAAAGCATGGTGGACAAATGAGTGCCTAAATAAATGGAGGATAAAAAAGGCAGCTAGAACAGAATTCATAAAAAAAACCATCACCTACTACATATTTAAAAAAATTACAAGCAGAATCTAATCTAAAAAGGACTATAATAGATGCTAAATATAAATACTGGAATAATTTTGCAAATAATCTCTCCAGAGAAACACAGGAGCCAATTATACATAAAGTCATAAGCCACATCTGTGGGAATCCCCCAACCCACTCTTGTATGAGCTTATACATAATAATACCCATTATGACATTGATAATGAAAAAGCTAACCTATTTGCAACTCTTTTTGTTAATAAGCTAACATCAAATAATCAAAGCAAACTGTCCCCAATTCCTATGAACCCAAGTTACCAACCACGCCCAGGATCCGAGTACATAACTAATCCATTTTCAATCCAGGAATTGAATAATGCAATACATCATATTAGGACCAAAACTAGTGGCAGCTATGACAATATACACCCTACATGGATAAAGAATCTCACAGCTTCATACAAACAAGAACTGCTAAATTGTTATAATCACGTTTGGGCATCTTCTAGCTTCCCCAATATGTGGAAATGTTCGTCCCTCCTTCCAATCATAAAGAAAAATAAACCCAAAGATAACCCTGAGTCTTATAGGCCCATAATGATTACTCCTGTGATGGGGAAAATAATGGAGAAAATGATCTATCACAGACTTCTCTGGTTTGTTGAAAAAAATAATATGATCCCTCACACTCCAACGGGATTCAGGAAACACCACTCCTCAACAGATGCTTTCATTTTGCTAACAAATGAAATAAATGAATCTTTCTCAAAAAATAATGTCCTAGTTGCAGCTTTCCTAGATTTTGAAGGGGAATATGACTATGTTAACCACCAAATCCTTTTAAACAAACTTGCAAACCTTGGAGTACCCCCTAAGCTAGTATCTTTTATTAAATCCTTCATAGAAGTGCGAAGTTTCATCGTTTGTGTTGGTTCAGCCTCTTCACCCCAAAAGACGATAACCAGAGGCCTACCTCAGGGAGCAGTCCTCAGTTGCCTCCTATTTGCCCTATATCTCTGGGACATGAACCTACCCCATACGAATCTACAATATGCTGATGATCTGGTGCTATGGTCATCTGGCAACACCTTTCAGATAGCACAGTCAAATCTGCAAAAGTCACTTTTCCAGTTTGAAAAATTCTCTCACATTCAGATTTACCCATTGCACCCACCAAGTCAAAAATAATCCAATTTCACCGGAAGCAAAACCATGTTAATGCAAAACTAACTCTAAATAAAACAACTATTCCAGAAGATAATCATATTTATTACCTAGGTCTCATGCTTGACCAAAAACTTAATTTCCACCTCCACATTTCAAACACAATAAAAAAATGCTATCCCCCTTTGCCAATAAGTATCTTTCTAATATTTATCATAGAATTCGTTCTGGAACAAATGGACTAAATTTCCTTGCATTCTCATATAAGTTTTCTAATTCAAATGGTTTAATTCCCCTGTCCCCTCTTTGCAGGCATTGTAATATGAATAATGAAACAATTGACCATTGCCTATTTGAATGTAATATGCTGACGTCTGCACAACATACCTTGCTTTGTAAACTGTTAAAATGCTTCAAACACCACAAAATCTCAGTATCAGCCAAGAGCCTAGCCAACTATACCTGCACACAGAGCACAGAAATCGATATCTATCATCTTATATTTGAACTCCTTGAGTCAAAAGATCTACTGAGACATCTAAAATTATCTAATAAATATGAGGCTATCTAATAAATAAGGGATGACCAAGCTAGTAGCTCTGTAGCCCACAGAGTGAAGCAAAAAGAAGAGGGCTAAATAGTACCAACTGAATAGCCCGCCTGCTGTGAATTAGAAGAAGAAATTTGCTCCTTAGTCTGGTATTTGCTCATAATATGGTATTTGCACATAGGCTACATAATAGAACAAAAACACATAGAAATTCATGACAACACATAATATACAGAGTTAATCATATTATTACTATTTTTGAATTTTGTACTGATGCTCAGGAAACATTGATTGTCCTAGTCAGTTCCTGAATCTCTGGAATGATGATACTCTACAAGATTACTCTCAATTTAGTTTTCAGTTTTTGTGGCTCTGTAGATAGAAAAAAAAACAGTTGCCTTCAAAGATTGCCAGGAAAAGATCTTGAAAGCATGCTGTCTTGTTGAAGATTAACTGACCATCTCAAAGAAGTTGGAGCTATAATAGTATATGCTTCCCTGAGTTGTAGTTAACTGCAAGGCAAAACAAATTATTTAAAGTCAAAACCATGCTTTAGATGGCTTAATGCACTAGGCACTTGTAGGTAAAACATGGTTTTGAATTTAAATAAGGAGAGTTAAAATGACTTCTTGTTAAAATTCAAGATGAGTATTTAATATAAAAACCAGGTTAAGCAGAAACTACCATCATAAAGTACATACACTGAAGATAAATTCTTAACAGGTATGTAAACAATGTTGCCATCTTATTTTTACTTCTTCTAAGGTTGATGTCATCAATGAATCACCTAGCAACAATCCAAAAACTGCTGAAGACAAATTTCAAAAACTAAATTCTGTGTCAAATTGATCTGAAACATGAACTGTCCATCAGTATCTGTAAGTAAATAATATGTAATTGTTAATTACATGAAAAGCCATGTGACCTGGATTTTTTTTTTTATAAAACTGGCATACAACAGACTATTTTGAAGTATTTTCGTTGACAATGATCATGACCATATCACATGCCTCTGGATATCTGGCTAGCCACTGGAGAACTAAAGGGACCTAGGGACGGTTGGGCTAGCAACCCTTACAATTGACGAATTAAATATCTTAAGCCTAACTGCCCACCAATGAAAAAAAACAAAAAAACATAAAAAACTCAAAAAAAACAAACAAAAAAAACGAGACTGTGGCCAGTGGAGAGAAAAGAAAAGAACAGAAACAAAGCAACGCGGATATTTTGCCTGTATACAAACAAGGCGTCTTCAGCACGAAAGACACACAAGAAGAACAAGATAAAAAAAACAAACAAGATAAAACTAAAAACCAATAAAACCACCACCAAAAAAAAAAAAAACAAAAAAAAAAAATGTACAATCGGCGCAAACTGATCCACGTAGGGAAAAGATGCTAATATAGAGTTACTTCAGTGAGGACACCAGAGTAACTGAGGAAAAATAAAAAAAATGGATTATTTCGCAACTGAATAATTAAAGTAATTTACATTAATTAACATTATAAAAGCCTGTAAACTGGTTTTCATCAATACAGGACTATTACTTCATGTTGTTTGTCATTATAAAAGCTTGTAAATTGGTTTTCACCAATACGGGGCTATTACTTCAATCCGGCTATTACTTCGGGGCTTTTTCCTTCCCCATCAAAAATGGTGTACAGCAAGGATGAACTGCTGCACCTGAGCTGTTTAACTGCGTCATTGACCAAATTTTGAACAAGACACATCGTGTCCACCCTTTTAGCATAAGTTATGGGGGGAGGACTTTGTCTGATGTTGACTTTGCTGACAATGTAGCTATCCTTAGCGAAAATCTTGACCAACTTAAGTCTGCACCCCAGACGCTCTCCTCCACTGCCTCCGGAGTTGGGCTGCGAATCAACTGGAAGAAAACGAAGATCAAGCCCATAGAAAAGATCGCATCGATATCACCCTTAACTGTCGCGATCAACAGCCAAGATGTTGTCTTGATAAGGCAGTTCACTCATCTCGGATCAATTATATCATCAAATGGCACACTTGCTGCCAAAATCTCTGCCACGTCAGCCAAGGCAAACTCTGTATTAGGACGGCTCCTGAGAGCAATCTTCCACAAACCGCAAATTAGTTGCCTTACAAAAGTCGATATTTATAATGCCACAATCTCAAGCATCATGCTGTACTCTTCTGAGACATGGCCAATAACCCAGACACAGCTAAGACAGGTCTATGCCATCCAAACTAAACACATGTATCAAGTTGAAGGCTTCAAATGGTATGACAAGATCTGCAATACTGAGATCCTGAGGACCTTCAAGTTAGCAAACCTCTCTTCCCAAGTAGAAGCCCGTTCTCTAAGATGCTACAGCCACTTACTCCGCCTCCCGTCAACTACCCCTGCAAGGATCACATCGGACTTCAATCCCTCGATTGTCTGGAAACGTCTTCGAGAGAGGCCGCGCACCAGATGGGCTGATGTTATAATTCACCGCCTCTTCAACCTCAACCTTCACCTAAATGAGGCACCATCCTTAGCCCTGGACAGGGCTGCTTGGAGAAGACTGACAGCGCTGCCAACCAGTTCCCTCTACGCTGGCGACCCTGCTGAGCAAGAGCGCTAAGTCAAGTAAGTCATTTAACCAGATTTGGTGAACATTTTGTTGGCCAATCATGCAATATCTTTGTTTTTGGTTTTTAATTTATTTTTTTTTAGGGAGAAAAGTAACAAAAACTATGTGATTCACAACCTGCCTGCAATGTAAGTTCAACATATTCAACTTTGTTTCATGTATTTTAAATATATGGCTGATATTTTAGAGCTGAGTGTAAAATTTGCCTTCTGGTGGGAACCAAGTTTTTATACCTAGTGAGAACCAAACATCACCAAATGTTATATAAATTCACAACAAATTATGCCAAATATTTGCTTCCAATAGTATTAGTGGGGCATATTTTTCAAAGAAACAAACATTTATTACTTTGTAAGCTCACTACAGTAATAGTTAAAAAAAAAACTTCGATTGTAAGAAAAATGTGCATTAAAATCTTGCAAAAATGGCAGGATGTTTGCAGAATACTTCAGAAATTGTATTTTAATTTCAAATTTTGCCTTTAATTTGCAAATCTTCACAGGAATTCTTTGAAATCTGTGTATTTATTTTGTTTCAATTTAACACACTTTTAAGGGTAACAACTTGCTAGCCAAATGCAAGTCAACTGCAGTAAAAGTGGAATACCTCAGTTTTGATATGAGCCAAAGTACTAGCATTAATTCAACAGAGAGCAGAGTGCCTCTCATGTGCTGTCATTTTTTTCCAGCCACTTTGTATGGAACAAGTGGTTGAATAAACTTTGGAAGGCACTCATTTAACTGGGTATTGAAAATGCTTGTGCCCTTTTGAGGGTCAAGGTGGGTTGCAGGGCAACCAGCCCCCTGTCATGTCCTTTTTTTGTCCCTGGTCATCTCTGTAACTTCTATAGCATTAGACCAAAATTAACAGATAAGACATTTTTCTTAAAATTGTCGAAAGTTTCAATAAATATGCCTCAAGGGATAACATGACCCAGACAACCCTGGGAGCAAAGACCCTAATTGCCCCTTATTTATAGATAGATTTTATCAGTAGCAACACATTAGCCACAAATTAGTAAAGAGTTGTGTGCCGTGTTTTTTCCCTGCATTTAAGACCATAGAGCCTTGTGGGGGAAGGGTATTTAATGTTTTAAGTTTTTTTTTTATTTAAAGAAAAATCGATCCAAGATATCCATTTTGTTCAGAAACGTGAAAAGGTCTGATAAGTATGCCTTCAGGGTTAACATTGCCCTCAGAGCCCCAGGGGTAATGGTCCTAAATCATGTAGATTACCCATCTGTCATGTATGTGTTTTAGCAGAAAATTTTGTGTTTGGAGGAAGGGGGAAGGGGCGAGGTAAATCAAAAGACACTTTCTGTTGTAGGATTATCAAAATAATGTGTTAACAATATCTCTAAAACAGCTTGGGTGATCGAGCTGAATGGGGAGGGGATAAAGCAAAGGTAACTCAAAAGGAACTAAACATATCCAGGAATGGCTGAGGTGATAGAGTAAAAACTTTCAGATAATATTGGGGGGGGGGACAAGGGGACTTCAAGTCTAGATTTAAGCAAGGGGCTCAAATGTTTTGTCTATGATCCTCCCAATTGTTTTTTCAACCTATTCTTAAGCAGCAAGACAAAATATGAAACTATACATATCCAGGTGATCAAAATACCCTATCTGTAGTATCTCAGGAACAACATGGCAGAAGGAGTTAAAACTTTTAGGTAGTGTTGGGGGGATTTCAGATTCTGTTTGCAAGTTAGGGATAAGTTTCTTTCTCTAATCCAAATAAATATATTGTATTATAAGCCTTCACATCAAGTAGCAAGGTAAACAAAAGACACTATTTTAGCAGGTCATAAAAAAATCTTATTTGCAATATCTTGGAAATACTTTGGGAGATTAAATTCAAACTTTTTGGGAGTGCTATGGGGCCTAGTGGACCTCTAGTTTTGAGTTAGGGGAGGATGAGAAAGGAAGGCTTGTAGGTTGAAGTTGAAACTGTCAGGGGTTCTCCTGTTTCAAATGGATCTTGAATTTTGACTTTAAGGGGTGGTAGAGGTAAATCAAAAGGGCCAAAAAAAAATATTTCCAAATTATTGGTTTCCTCAAAAAGGGCTTACAATCTATTCTGGAAAGCCAGAAACTTTATGGTTAAGGGGACCCCTGTGCATGAGAAAACCTTGAAACAATTTTGTTTTACCCGAAAATTGGCCCGGTTTTCTGATTGGCTAAGATTCCTGGCTCCAAGGCGTAAATGGACTTTAAATGTTTTTGATCATTCCAGACCAAAAAATCTTGATGCCCAAAAATGGGGGTTATGGATTTCATTCCCCAATCAGCTCGAAGATTACATTCGTAAATTTCCTGGGCCAGGTAAACCCCTACATAAAAATAAGGAAATAAAAAATAATGCTAGTTGTATCATTTTGTGATGTCCAGAAACAATTCCAGAAATTGGTTGCATCTCTGATAGGCTTGCAGTTTACATGGCCTGGCAGATCTCAATGAAGGCAAAGTATATTCAAATTTGGTTCTATGGATTGGTGACAGTTGAAACTAGGCCAATATATTTTGTCTTTTACAATTGGCTTAAACTGACAGGGCATGTAAACAGGAACAAAGGGATCTCATTAAAGATAAAATTATTAAAAGTAATTTCTTGTATTGATTAGTGATACCCAAAGTTGGCCTGAATTTGTTTTGTCCCCAATCAGCTTGTAACATACTGGACATATACACTCACCAAATTGAAACTGAGACAAAAAAAAAAAAAAAAAATAAGAAGCCCTTAGGAAGACAAAAGATTGTGCAGATCATCTATCTATCCGCGTTGAAGAGGTAGCTAGTAACCTAATAAAAGACGATCACGTCCCATACTAAGAAATACAATGGCTCATAACTCCTAAAAACAGAGTCAGATCAAAACACAAAATACGCTAGAATCGCCTTGTCCGAAACCCCTATGTAGGAAACTTACTGTGCCTTGCCTTGAATAGTGAGGAAAATCCATTGGCTTGATAAACGAGATAAATGGCTGGACTATGATATTCTGCATTGACAGCATATTTTGTTTTCCGATATTTCTCTGGAGCTAAGAGGGCACTGGAACATCATAGCGGGCTGTTTAATGGCTCATTTGAAAGGAAATTGCCACATCTAGTGCCTTTTGTAATAATATATATATAACATATATGTATAATATATATGACATATATCTAATATATATCTATATAATATATATATATATATTATTATGATATATATATATATATATATATATATATAATAATATATATATATATATATATATATATATATATATATATATATATATATATATATATATATATATATATATATATATATATATATATCATTGTAATATACAAATATATATATATATATATATATCATAATAATATATATATATAATGTATATATATAATAAATATTTTTGCAAAAAAATTTACATAAAGGATCAACGTAGCTCATTATAAATGGGGACTATGCAAGTTTCATTGGATATAGATGAAATTATACAAAGTATCTGTATAATTCAATGTAAATGTAAACATAGATATCCTGGTTATAAAGATGTGCGCTGCCTAGTAAAGAACAACCAAGCCATATAGGAACTAAAAATTATTATAATAAAAGCATCTCTTACAAGTTATAATAAAGCACAAACAGTAGCTTATAGTAACCGAAATTTTAAATAATTACAGTTGCCTTAGCTTTAATGGTAGTGTTATCATTGGTAAACTCTTTCAGGGTATGATACCATATTTGACTTACTTCACTGATTCTCTGAGGTTCATCTCTTTCTGTTCAAACTAAGAAAAAGCTGTAGACTTTTTCCTGTTTGTAGTTTATCCAGGTTGCAGCGGTAGTTAGCAATCTGGGTTGTAGCGGTAGCTAGCAACCTAGTCAGAGACAATCACGTCCAATACTAAGAAATACAATAGCCCACAACTCCTAAAAATATTTTCTGGGTTACAGTGGTAGCTAGCAACCTAGTAAGAGACGATCACGTCCCATACTAAGGAATAAAATAACCCATAACTTCTAAAAAAAAAGTGTCAGAATGAAACACAAAGTACACTATTAGAACCGCCTTGTCCGAAACTCCTATATAGGAAAGTTACAGTCTCTTGGCTTGAACAACAAAGAAAATATGTTGGCTTGAAAAACAAGAAAAGTGGCTTGAACTACAACATTCTGCATCGACGGCATCTTTTTTTTCGTTTTTTTCCTCCTCGGCTAGCTGGGCATAGGAAAATCATATAGAGCTGTTTAATGGCTCATTTTAAGCGATATTGCTATGCCTGGTGCCTTTTGTAATTAAAGAGAAAATGGCTTTTAAATAGAATCACTGGCTTTTTGATGTAAAAGCTTGATGAATGACGTCGTAACCGTAGATTGTAACCATATATGACGTAATAAGTGAATGCAATATACATGCACGTTTATCTTTTGACAAGATAATATTAGAAATACATAATGGATTTAATTTTTTTTTTAGTAAAGAACGATCCTCCTATAGTGACAAAAATATTTTGAAAAAACGGTCCTACTTGTGATATGTGCAGTGAAAAGAAGATGCGTATTTACTCTATCGGAGTAATTGTTAATTATTAGGGTAATTTTATCCATGGTTACTTTTGTATATACTAACCCAATTTAGCAGCTGAGACTGTAAATGTTATTGTTATCTCTGTTTATTTTTATATTGCTTGTACAAATCATATATAAAAAAAAATATTCCTAGATAGTTCTTTAGATTAACCTATCACCTTAAAAACGAAACATCTCATTACCTTGTAGAAGCGCAGGGGATAAGAATAGGCTCCTCGATTCGAGGTTTGTAGGTTCAAACCCGTGTGACGCAAGAAAAACAGGGTTTGTACATCTCTGTAAGAGTTGATGACGTTAAGAAACACATTTCGGAGTTCGGACCTGGGACATTTCTTGCATACTCCATACTTCTACAGTCCATGACATTTTTCAACTTTTCACACAGATGTATTGCTTATTTGGTTCTGTCATCTTCATCCGTTTCATTTGGGTCTCTTGAAAAGCTTTCTTTAGAACACTTATTCTCATCAATTCTTTATTAGAATTATTACACACATTAAATATTCTAACTTAACGATCGAGTTACAGAACTTCCGACCTTTAAAAAGCTCTGTACTTCGATCGTTAAATTTGAACCTTTGTATTTTCGATATTTCCGGGTTGCAGCAGCAGCTAGCTGCCTATTAAGAGACGATCACGTCCCAGACTAAGAAATTCAAAACCCATAACTCCTAAAACTAGAGTCAGACCAAAAAAGAACTATTAGAATACACTCTTAGAACCACCTTGTCCAATACTCCTATATAGGAAACTAACTCTTGGTTTGCATATGCATAGAAATCCCCTTCCAAAACCACCCAATATTAAGTAAAAGTATTTTTAATAGTTACTGCGCGAAACTGTGGCTGGTTGAGCATTTTGACTGGATATTCAAACTTTGACCATAATTTAAATTGCAATATAATATTTCAGTTTTTAAGCAGAAAAACTTTATAAGTATTCCAATAGTTTACCAATAATAAAATTTTGTCAATTAAAAATGAACGGAAATAAATTCTTTAAAACGTATTCCAAAAAATAGCTTTTCAAAAGAAAGTACAGAGTTATATTAAAACCTAAAGTTAACAGAAATAAACCCTAGCAGAAATAAATTAGCAGAAAGAAAGAGATAAAGTTAGCTGAAGTAATTCATAGAAGGGATGCTTGTATCAACTTCAAAGAGGGCTCATTTGATTGAAAATGGAAAGTTTTAGTTCACTTTTAAAGTCAAAAGAGATTGAAGGGCAATTAGCCCCTCCCCCACACCCTTTTTCCCCAAATCTATCCGATAAAAATTTTGATATAACCATTTTGTTAAAAATAGTTCAAACATCATATAATAAAAACTCCAAGGTTGACACAAACCTTTTTTTACTTTGATATTGTTACTTTGATACTAGTTTTGATACTTTGATGAACATTTGATGTTGAAAACAAAAGTTTGAATTTGAAATAAGGAATTTTTAAAACTTGAAACTTTTTGCAATTAAAAACGAACAAAAATTAATTAAAAAAAACTTCCCGAAGAAGTTTTTCAAAGAAAAGTAAAGTCTATTTTAAACTTAAGATCAGCAGATACAAATACCTGTTAAAATTCAAAATCAAAACGACCAGAAATTACTATATATGAAAAATGAAACCCAAAACAAACAGAACTAAAATGAATAATCAAGTCAGATTTATGACGAATAGAAATTACTGCAACTAAGAGTAGGGTTGCTAACTTCCTAAACCCTCTAAAGGCCAGACCTTCATTTGTGCTTTCCTGAAAACCCAACTTTGACTTTTGGGTTTCATTTTAACTTGTCTTTGCTTTAAGTTAGAATTTTTTATATATCTTTATTTTGCTCGTTTTAGGTCTTAATTTAGTTCCTTACGTTTCTTTGAAAGACTTTTTGAGAATATGTTTTTTTTTTAATTAACAATGAAAAAAAACAAACAAGTTTGATTTTTGCTGCCCGATTGGCTTGAAGCTTTTAGGGACTGTTTTTTTAGCCAAAGGGAATATAAAACTTTGGTTTGAAGGAGAAGGTCCCTCAAAAGGACTGATAATTTTTTCCCAATGGCTGGAAACTTAAATCCTTTGTGGATCAAGGGAATCATAGGCTAGTGCACCATACAAATTCCAGTTGAGGCCTGGGTCCTGAGTACCATTTTAGTTGTGATAAACGTGATCAAATGCATCATGCTACACTATGTAATTTTTACCTAAGAGCAGAAAAACCTAAAAATTAGTCTTTAGGACCAGTGTTATTAAGGAGCAGTTATTTTACACATTGAACCTTCCTTTATTGATTTAAAATGTGACAAAACCAATTCTAATATCAGAAGGTCAAGTTCCTGGCTTATTAAGAATACGGCAAGTAAGTGCTACTTTTTTGGATTCACATGCTATTGAGTCATTTTCTTTTTCAAAAAGAATGCTGACATTTTACAAAGGTACTGCTAGTGACAACACTATTGGATAACAATCCATCCATCCTCAGAATAATCAATTTGTACCAATCGTAATTATATCAAAGGCCTGCATTTCAGATCCTTGGAACAGTATCCCTGGAAAAATGATTAGGAAGTTTATTTATATACTAAACACTGAATTTTTGTAAATTTAACATATTTGGACTGGAATCTTGTGTTGGGAGACAATATGTGTACAGGAGGGGGCCTGGTATTGAGCAAGCTTGCTCATCACAGATTATTTTACTGAACAATCTTATGGTTATCAGCTTTTTTCATAGTTAAATGTCTGACTGGATTTATGGATATTGAAAGTAGGTTCTCCTATTAGAACCGTTTCTTTCAACAGTTGGATTTTACTTTCAGTCTGGAAAATTTGATCACATATGACTTGTGTATGAAGTGTAAATCTGTTCAAAAATTTTTTGAGAAATAAAATTACATTTTTTTATGTGGTAGATTTACTATATTATGGGCTCTGAGTATATTTTAAAATAAATAATATCAGGTAATAGATATTGATTGTGAAATTATGCTCATTTCCTAAATATTTGCTGGTAAAATCTTAATTTGAAGTCAAAATTTGAAAAGATTCGCTCAAATGGAACACTGTTTGCTTTTGGTAATGGAATTTTAAAACTGTTGCTGCTGTGTTGGAATTTTAGACCAATTTATACTGACACATGTTTCTAAAGTACACACTCCAAACACCAGGGGGTGTTTCAAGAGTCCTGATTTTAAAGAAGAGACCTCCTCATTTTGTGCATTCTCCTGCATTGTTCCTTTGGTGGTGAAGGAAGGGGGTAGAGGGGTCACTAGGGTGATCTTTTGGAAGTTGAGATTCAGCAACAATTGGCTGAAAATGAAACTTTTTACTTTTTTTTCCATGAAACAGAAAAGTATTATTTGTCTATCTTGTTGATGTACTGTTAGTCATTCAAATTTTTATTGCACGATTGTTCAAGTATTGATTTCTGCTTATTTTAATATGGATTCGTATTATTAATGTTTATTTTGCATTATTACTTGATTGCCAAACCGTAAGTTGCGCTCACAGTTCATATAATTATCTGATATTTAATATATGAACTGTGGTTGCGCTAATTGTGATACTGTGATAATTATATGAACTGTGATAATTATATGAACTGTGGTTGTGCTCAACCAATACGTTATCTATTTGATAAACTGGTTAAATGATGTTTATATTTGACTTGTAGAAAGCCCCACATCGGTTTGTACGAAACGCAATCATTTGTTTCACACTGTGACGTTTTCAAGCACAGTATTCCTTTTTGTTTTCATAGATAATGCATCCTGACTTGTCTCCGCATCTCCATACTGCTGAGTGCAATGATTTGATTGCAGATCTGCGAAAGTGTCACGCTGAGGTAAGAGAGAAAATTATAAAATTGTTGTTATCCAAATTGCTGATTTTAAAGTTACACTTTGTCTTGCTCAGAAATTTTCTGTTGCTTGTTATTTCAGAGTTTAACACTATTAATCTAGTTTTGTTTCAATTGCTTGTCGAGGCAGTAGTCCTAAAAAATTAAAATGTTGCCAAACAGTGAAAACATCCCATGAAAAAATTAGCATCCAAATTTTTTTTTTGTCAAACAAATTCCTGACTTGAAATACAAGCAGCCAAAGAATGGCTGCCTCAGGCGCCATTTCCCAAGTAAAATCTCAATTAAACATTAAAATTACTGTATATTTGATTCGTCTATCTTCTTTTTTTTTTGAGTTTGACCAATATTAATTTTCAGAGGGAAGTACTATCTTCAGGTTGGGAATATACGCCTAAATTCTTGCACTGTGCCCTTAAAAAAAAGCTGGTCTTTTTCATATTAAATAAAAAAACAAGGTTTTCAACTGAAAGTAAGGAGCAACATTAAAATTTAGAACGAACATAAATTATTACGTATATGAAGGGGATCGCCCCCTCCTCAACACCTCGCTCTTTACGCTAAAGTGTTTTAGTACTTTTTGAAGATCGTTCTATTTTCCGAATCAAGCGGACTTTTTGTTTCAGAATTCATTCTTTCAGAAATTGGACAAAACTCAAACTTCCTCGTAAAGAGTAAGATATTGAGGAAGGGACAATCCCCTTCTTATACGTAATAATTTCTAGTCATTTTAAGTTTTAATGTTGCTCCACACATTCAGTCGAAAAAACTTGTTTTTTTTTTTTATTTAATTTCTTATCATTTTTTAAATAATGTCAGGAAATCTGGCCTCACCATCACGGAGAAATCCCCCTCCCCATGGACAGAAAAGAGAAAGCAAGAGATATAAAAAGAATTTTGTTTAGGAATTCTGGCAAATTCCTCCAGTGTATAATACCCCCTGATAAGTTCATCCCCAGGAAACTCCCCCCCCCCATTGAAAATTCACCCATGGAAAGATACTTAGCAGAAAATTCGTCCCCCCACACTGTATATATAATTAGCAGTATGATCTTTCCCTATCTCACCCATTATAAAAACCCGGACCGAGGTGCGACTGCTCCAGAGAACGTATAAACATAAGCGACATTAGATCTTTTCACGGGTAGACAAGTCAGATTTCTCTTGAACGCGAAACTTGGCTTCAACGTTGGAATACTAAATTTTAGTTTCTGCCAAAATACGTGTTCCAGGGTAATTGGACCGCTAATGGCAGATCAAATGAGAGGAGCTGTTTGTACGCGTCGATATATATATATATATATATATATATATATATATATATATATATATATATATATATATATATATATATATATATATATATATATATATATATATATATATATATATATATATATATATATATATATATATATATATATATATATATATATATATATATATATATATATATATATATATATATATATATATATATATATATATATATATATATATATATATATATATACTTCGAAAACTTTACGAAAAAAAAGTTTTTTTAAAAGAAAAGTAAAGGCCATATTAAACTTAAGATCAGTAGAATTAGAAGTCTACAATAACTCAAACTCAAAACGACTAGAAATTATTATTAAAGAATAAAAATTTTTATTCTTTAAAATTTTAGATCTGTCACTAAAGTGTGTGATGTCCTTCAAATGTCTGAAAACTCACTAAGAATTTTACGAAAAAAAACTTCTTAACAGACATTTGGTATTTTCTTGGATAAAGCAATTGTTGCAACTTTTACCACATTAACCGATGATTAGAACCCAAAT
Source organism: Artemia sp. Qi Xiang Cuo (assembly GCF_049724085.1). Taxonomy (NCBI): domain Eukaryota; kingdom Metazoa; phylum Arthropoda; class Branchiopoda; order Anostraca; family Artemiidae; genus Artemia; species Artemia sp. Qi Xiang Cuo. The sequence goes on along the minus strand of NC_142797.1, from coordinate 47,836,256 downwards.
CCTAAAATTGGTCTCAATCAGGAACCCTTATCGCTATCTAAATTCACAAAGTGCAAAGATTTTCAAACAGAGGTGTTTATTCTATAAAGTTCAGGAAAGGTCTGCCCATTTCATGCGAAAACATTGATTGAAAACGAAACTAGTCTTATCTCGGCTCTCCGCAAAAACAGGTAATTAGCCTTTTTCAAAGTTTCACAGGAACTACAATCTGAAAAAATAAATATTACGACATGAAAAAAAATGATAAACCATCCAGTGGCGGATCCAGAGGGGGGGGGGCTAACGTAGTCTAAAGTAGTGTAATTTACCTAATTAACGCAAGTTTACATTAATTAAACTTGCTCCTAACGTAAGTTTATCGGATCAACCCATTTCCCCCCCCCCTAAAAAAATCCTGGATCTGCCCCTGAAACTATCTCATCTATTCCACCAGTTATTAGAAGAAAAAAAAATTCCTTATTTTCACAAATTTCATCAACCCCCCGCCCCCTTTTTTGGAAATCCTACATAGACCAAACAAATAATTCCACTGTATATTAATAATAGATTAAGTAATAATTATTATATAAATTAATTCATACCTATGAGATGGGACAGTTGCAAACCACTTGGCCGGCTCACCAAGTTTTTTTCTGCTTTCGCAACTACTAATAATACAATTTCGAACCATTTCTCATTGATTGACGCATACACACTAACCTGCTAGTGCATGAATAAGTGGGAGGAGCTTTTTGTTCGCACCGAGAATGAAGAGTCAGAAATCATGTGCGGTAAACTTACTGCCTAATTATATATACAGTGCCCCCCCCCCCCATACGAAAATGTATTCATACTTCCCAATAACAAATAATAGTTATTGGGCCTTTCAATTATGATGAACAAAACGGCTATCGCAAAGTTTTGATCGGACGACTTTGGGAAAAAAAGAGCGGAGAAGGGGCCTAGTTGCCCTCCAATCTTTTTAGTCTCTTGAAAAGGGCACTAGAACTTTTAATTTCCGTTGTAATGGGTCCTCCCACGATATTCTAGGACCACTGGGTCGGTAAGATCACCCCTGAAAAAAACAACAACAAATAAACACGCATCTGGGATCTTTCTTCTGACAAAAAATACAAAATTCCACATTTTTGCAGATAGGAGCTTGAAACCTCTACAGTAGGATTTTCTGATACGCTCAATCTGATGGTGTGATTTTCATTAAGATTCCATGACTTAGGGGGTGTTTTCCCGCTTTTTTCGAAAATCAGGCAAATTTTCGCAGGCTCGTAGCCTTTAATGGGTAGGACTAAACTTAATGAAACTTATATATTTGAAATCAGCATAATAAGTTGGTTCTTTTGACATATCTATTAGTATCAAAATTCCGGTTTTTAGAGTTTTGGTTAGTATGGAGCCGGGTCACTCCTTACTTACAGTCCGTTACCACGAACTGGTTGATTCCTGGCTAGAAATAGGAAGCAAAAATTGGCTCCTGGAATGTATTTTTTAAGTGTGATTTTGCTATACTGATTTTGCTCTTTCTGAAATAGTTCCATGTAATATTTACTTTTTATGTAACAGTATAATTAATTTCTTAATAAAGTGGTATTCCCTGTATGGGAATATATATCCAAGTCCATGTACTGTGCTCTTCTAAAGCTTTTTTTTCCAAAAGACTGTTCAGGTCCTCTAGTCCCAGAATTGAATGCAAGAAATTGACCCCTTGATTCCAGAGGATCTACGCATGGAGTAATGAAGCCAGAGTAGTCTTAATGTATAATTTATCCTTCTCCAGGACTGTTGGACTGAATGACACTGATTAACATAAAAATGAATTTGGATTTTCTATGTTACAGATAATTTTTTTTACACTTTACCCAAAACTGCATAAGAAAAATGGGGCCAAAGTACCGAAACGTGCATAAGAAAAATTGAACCGAAGGAGCCGTCCCTTGTGGCCTGTATTTTGGACTAAAATTGTTTTTAGCTAAAAGGCAAAATTTGGACATTTTTTTTTTTTTTTATTTCAGATATATGCTAAATTCAACAATATCTATAAATATAAAGCTTTCTTATTTCTACCCGAATTGGGTCCCACTCTACACCCCACTGCAAATATCTACACTAGTCAAGATTATTAAATAAACTCACACTTGCACATGTCGAAACTTGCGTTTATTAGGGTCACTGATGACAAGAGGCTAAAATTGCAATATGGATGATGTAAAGCAAATGATTTTTGGTGCTCATCGAATTTGGCATATCGGGGTCTTGAAGTCGCTAATTAGAATTGTAATGTCATGCCTAAACAAAGTTTTCATAGCTAGGGTTTTCCTCAAGGCCTACTCGCTATTTATGCCTGACATCTAACAGCCAATCTGATCAAGTTTTCATAAAACGTCAGACGTAAACTATCTTGCGGCTCCAAAAACACTTTAGTTTTGGAACAGCACGTATTCATAGAGAGGAGACATTCTTGGTGGAAAGTTGAGTGGTATCCCATCATTATCGATGATAAGATGATTATTTACTCAACATCCTTCATTTCTAGGCAATGACTCAAAATAGCCAAAATGTTGATTGCAATGATTGTGTAATTATTTCATATAACTATTACCTATCATTGTACTGTTTTTATATAATTGAAAAGTGCCCACTCTTGAAATCTTTGGACATTCAAAAAATTTCCTATGCTTTCTTATGCTTAGCGTATAAGCCATTAGCTTTTTGTTTTTTGATGTTTATTTGTGCCGCTCTCCCTCTGAATTAAATTCCTGCATATACGCCGGGAGGAAGGGATTGCTCTATTTGTCAGGTGAAGAACCAAGTATGTTGTATGTTTTTTTGTTATGGGAATGTGATATCCAATTTTTAAAATGCTAATCTGATTTCAGGTTTTCTTTAGTTTGATTATACATATATCTGTTGTGGAAAAACATTTCAGTACAGGCTGTATTTAGGCTTTGTAGCACTGTATTGCAATATTTCTGTGTGATTGGAAATCAGCAAACTTGGAAATCTTTGAATACCATTTGTGGTTGAGACTAGGAGATGCTTTTTAAATATATATGCTACATCCTGTGTTTTGCTATATGCTTATGTTATATGTATAACATATATAACCTACTGCAATGCTAGACTTGTTATTGTAACTATTGACATCTAATCCCTTAAATACCTACGTTGGTGGAAAACAAACGCTGTGTGTGTTGAATATGGGCTTAGTTTGTTTTTATTTAGGACAGTCATATCGGAATTATTATCACTAACCCTACAAACCATAAAACCGTAAGAAAGTCTCTTGTAATCTTAGCCCCGAAATTGTTGTCAGTGATCTCAGAACAACATTTTGACTTTGGTGGAAACTACATATATACACTTTTATAATTATGACTCGTATGGAGTTGTGCCGTTACCGCCTAAATGTATATGAAACCTACTTGATACAGAAGATTTTCAGAAAGAAATAATTTTCCTACTGCTTTTTAGAATCCTTTGAAGAAATTTGTTGGAGTTTGTAATGTTGCAGATGTACTAGTTATTAAGTGTTTGAAGCAAGAAGTAAGTTTTTTTTTTATTACTTGCATATTCCCTTCTCCCTCCTCCCCCCTCTGTCTGTCTCTCTCTCTCTCTCTCTCTCTCTCTCTCTCTCTCTCTCTCTCTCTCTCTCTCTCTCTCTCTCTCTCTCTCTCTCTCTCTCTCTCTCTCTCTCTCTCTCTCTCTCTCTCTCTCTCTCTCTCTCTCTCTCTCTCTCTCTCTCTCTCTCTCTCTCTCTCTCTCTCTCTCTCTCTCTCTCTCTCTCTCTCTCTCTCTCTCTCTCTCTCTCTCTCTCTCTCTCTCTCTCTCTCTCTCTCTCTCTCTCTCTCTCTCTTCTCTCTCTCTCTCTCTCTCTCTCTCTCTCTCTCTCTCTCTCTCTCTCTCTCTCGCTTTATTTTGTAATGACCACTCATTTGCACATTTAAATTTAATACATTTTTTGTTACATATCTTTATCATCATACTATCATGGTTGTAGTAATAGTTGTAACTTAGTAAAGAGCAAATGACAGCCCACAGTAACCGAAAAAAAAATGTTTTAAAGTAAGTTTTTATCATTGATAAATGTTATCCATGTCAACTTTAAAAGTAAAAAGTAATTATGGACACAAGTGTATAAAACTTCAAAAAAAAGCCTCGAAATCCTAGAAAACGGTAACGGATTGAAATAAAAAGTAAAAATTTGGAATCACCTTGATCGAAAATCCTGAACCGTTGGTTTTCAGCCCTCATCTTGAAAGTTGAAAAAAAACGCAATTTATCTTGAGCAGCACTGATTGTTTACTTCTTTGCTTTTCCCCCATGGTGCTAGGGAGCATAAGGGATCATTTAGAAGCTAGTGTTTATGTGTGCGTGCTTTTTCATAAATTTGTCTTGTCAACATTAAACTAAGATGTAGCAAACAAACTCAACGAAATGGGTTAAAATAAATGTTTGAGGTTTATGTTTCCTATCCAAGGTTGGCTATGTTATTTTTTTGCTGTCCCATGGTTTAGTGCTTGAGCCTAAAACGATATTTTTTCTGTTATTTGATAGCTGAGATCGAGCTTAGTCAATATACAAAGTTAAATTTTTGGAATTTGCTTCATATTTTGTAGATTGAAAAATTCATCGAAAGTGGTTGAAAATCATTGAGAAAAGGGAAATTTTCTATTTCGTCAGCAAGTTTACATCATTCTCTAAGAAAAAGTTAAGTAAACACAATAATTTTGGGGTAGTAAATGGATGGATATGAAACTTGTGAATCGAATGATATAAGTATCTCATGCTTTTGGCTGAAGTTACAGCTGTATATTTTTGCAAAGTCGCATGTTTCACTGGGAATATAACCCTTAACTACATATGGTTTCTAATTGCATTATGAAAAGCTGTAACAGACTGGTACCATTTTTGCTATAGTGAGGATAGTTTAATATGCATACTGTGTCTGACTGTAGTTTATTCCGAAAAGGACTTTTTATGAACTTTAATAGTTGCCTCTTTGCCTTGTGTGATAGAAAACCATAAGAGAGCGCACAAGTCTAGGTAGACTAGGAGGCAGGATTCTTACACCCAGATAGTTGTTTTTCAAAAAGCTACTATGTCTAATATAATCTAACCTGGGATAATAGATCAACTACGTTATGTATAAGATCAAGGAATTAATATAACACTTATTTTGTATGTACAACAAAATTAAAGAGGGGATACACATGTATAGCTAAGAGGCGAGGGGGCTGGGAAGGCTTAAATTTATGTTTAAAATAAAAAGACAAATTTGCCCCTGAAGTTAGAAAAAGGTTTTAAATTTCGAAAAAGACAAAAATACACTAATGTAATTGCCAACCACATAATGGTTCCTGAATTCTTTTTTTTTTCATAGATAACATCAAGTGTAATGTCATTTTTATTTTAGAGAGTAGCGAAGTCGAAAGCTAATCGTGAGAAGGCTCGTCTGAAACACGCATTATAACTGCCGTCAGGAGAAGTTCAAATGGATAGTTCAAGTTTAGTTACCTGCGATATAGCGGACTCAGTAGATTTAAATATTCCATTTCAAACAGTGACTGGACGTTATTATACACCTTTTTATTTTTGTGGAAAAGATCATGAAGATTTCAGAGCTTTGCAACATTCAAATAAGCTTTTTGTGATTACTCTTGCCCCGACCCACTCAGTACTGAAGGGAAAGAAAACAGTTACTAAAGTTGATTTTGATGTTGGTCCAAAAAGTAATCGTTTGGAAAATGTTGTGAGTGGGAAAGGAAAGAGGGGTGCACAGTTTTTGATGCCAGATTCCCTTTTGTGCTTTATCGAGACATCTGATGGTGAAAGATACGAGGTTCGGTCTTGTGTGAAAGGAAAACTTGTTGAAGTCAATTCTTCATTAGTCACTAATCCCAGTTTGATTACAAGCCATCCTGATAGCAAGGGCTACATTGCTATAATTATTTGCCCACTTAGTGCTAAAAATAAGGAATACGAACATTTGATGAATGAAAAAGACTATCAAAAATATTGTAGTGAATTAAATAATCTACAATAAAATATTCTATGATATATTCATGGTATCAAGTCTATTTTTATAGTTTTATTCAAAGACTATCGGAAAACTTTTAGGATTAAGAAATATGTCTGTCCCCTTGACGGAAGTCACAAAAACAACCAGACCAGTTTCACCTCGCCTGTAATTCTGACTGGTCTTTTTGTTTTTCTTGTTTTCAGTGCGCCTGACATATCTCTATACTGCTTTTTTTTTTTTTTTTTTTTTTTTTTTTTTTTTTTTTTTTGCTCATTTAATTCAACTGAGCATCCTTATTTCGTCATGTTGCTAATAGTCCTAAATTCCTGTATCAGGTATTTGAACGCTCGAAAAGTCTGATTTTCTTCTGTTTCCCAAACACCTTTATTTGACTAAGCTAACTTGCAATTTTTTCCCCCTTACGAGTCTATGAGTCGAAGATTTTTATTTTCACTTTCACAAATAAATAAACTGAACAACACGCTGGAGAAAACCCAACACGCTGGAGAAAACAACGCGCTGTGCGGTCGCTAACCCTCACTTTGCGGCTGTATTAGTAGTCCACGTAACTACTTACCAATTAACGCAACTATTAAATAAAAGAGAGTATAAGTAAGATAGTATCGTACTTCAAAAGAAGGGCGTTAAACTTGTCCAAGTTATGTGAAATATAGGATATGAACCTCATCCCCCGAAAATCTCAGTATATCATTTTCCCTCGGGAAAAATCTCAGGGAAAGTTGAGGCGTAAATAAAAAGGTTAAATATCTTTTAATTAAGAAGGAAGGAAAAAGAGAGAAAAATGTCTTAGAAAAATTGTTTTCGTTCCTTAAACCAAGTTTTGACTGTTTGTAATTTAATTATATCATTAATGCAAGACAAAATTTACTCCATTTATAAAAACCTAGATTATTTAGCTTAGGATCGGATTAATTAGGTAGATTAAGTTTATTATTATAAATCAATTTTAAAACGGGATGGCACATAGTAATGGTTGAAGTCCTGAGCCAAAAGCTAATTACATTTGATATTAGTCATGTCAGTATTTCGTTTTTAAGATTACAAAAATATACGTTTTCTCTCTCGTAAGAATCAGACATTGAAGTAAAAAAGTCTAGGGGAATTGCCCTAGAGGTGGGTTGGCTGGGTAACTTAAAACCCGTTTTGACAATGCTAATATATTGGGTGTTACTTTAGTTTTGAACTCAGGCTGAAACCTGAAATTATGGCTGATAATACTCTAATGAGAGGGTCAACTAATTTGATGTCACTGATATGGCTAGTGGAGGGACTTGATTAAATTCTCTTTTGTTTCATCTTCACTTTCGACGGCTATGTTCACAAATTTAAATAAGTAGAGTCATGTTATCCCCAATGGCATAGCTATTGGACCTTTAAACTATGCTGAACAAAATGGCTGTCTCAAAATTTTGACCGGACGATTTTGGGAAAAGCGGAGTAGAAGGGGGTCTAGTTGCCCTCCAGTCTTTTTCTTCACTTAAAAAGGGCACTAGAATTTTCAATTGCCGTTCGACAGAGCCTTTTTCCGATATTCTTGGACCATTAGTTCAGTATGATCACCCCTAGGAAAGAAAAACAAACAAACATGCATCCGAAAAAATACAAAATTCCAAATTTTTGCAGATGAGAGCTTGAAATCTCTACTACAGTAAGGTTCTCTGATACGCTGAATCTGATGATGCAATTTCGTGAGTGTTTCCTTTTTCTCGAAAATAGGCAAATTTTCTTAGGCTCATAGGTTTTTGATGGTGACAATAAACCTAATGGATTTGGTATGTTCGGAATCAGCATAAAAAGCAAATTCTTTTGATTTATCTATTGATATCAGAATTCTGGTTTTAAGAGTTTTGGTTACTATTAAGCCGCGTCGCTCCTTACTTGCAGTTTGTTGCCCCGAACTGTTTGAAAACATGACTGAGTCATAATTTCTTTGAAATCGGAGAATCACTGTACGTATAAAAGGATTTTCTTTTTTATTTATGGCTTGGCTTGTTCAGGGCATTGTCGTAATAGCAAGATTGATTTAATTGCTAAAATACAAATAAGGCTATTAAGCAAAGGTTGTTTTTCCTTTTCTCCTTATCGCATGTCTACGTACATAAAAGACTGACAATTTTAGTTTTGGGGATATTCAAAAGTTGAAGCACTAGCCAGTTGACGAAGTGGTATTATGATGTGTGTGATTTAGTTAAAGAATAGTTAAGATATTTCAACCATGATATTTTTGTTGTTGATAATGTTTCTGGGCTACTTCCCACTGCAAATGTAGCAACTGTGTATCCAAGCAAAGAGCTTCTTCAAATATAAGCCACAGGAAAATCAAAAAATAGGTTTCATCGAGGGTTTAGATTTAAAAGAGGGTTTTATAGGGCGTTTAAAATCATATCAAATAAAAATGGGTCACAGGCATGTTTAGGACGAGCAGCGTGGATTAAAGGGCCATCTATTCATATCTCCCCAGGTTTTCTCAGGCGTACTTTCAGCAAAACATTAAAACGACTTAGTTTCTGCAACAATCGTGAAAAATTTGCTGTTTTTTTTAACTAATAGATAGCCTAGTAGTTTGCTGAAAAAAAGAAATGCATTCTTTGTTTCAAAATGTATCATCAAGCTACTTTGCTGTTGCATTCTGAAATTTTTATCAAGAATCGCAATTTTTCTTTTCAAGAACAACCCAGGCAAAAAATTATGCTTATCAATGATCATTATCTTACAGTACTTTATTTCTTGCAAATAAAACCTCCTAATTTTGAGTTATAGTCCTGGGATCCTCGGAGCTCTCGGTATTGGCTGGCGGTTCTTGGACTTCAATAACTGATATAAACCCTCAAAGTCTCAGGTTGATATCTGGAGTTCCGAAGCTGGCAACCTTTAGCCAATATCTAGTAAAATCCCAAAACTTAGAAGATAATTTACAGTTTTTTCTTTCGAGAAAAAAGAGTGAAAAATGAGTTCTTGTACTTCAGTACAAGAACTTTGACAACTCTAGGAATGGAGGTCATTTTATTTAGAAAACTGTTTACCAACCAAATAAAAAAAAGCAAATTATCTAAGACCGTCCCAGAAATAGAGCAGTTTAAATATATCGAAGAAATCTCAAGTAAGAAAGCATCTTTCTGTTTCGAGAAGCAGGGATTTTTATTTTGAAAGATAGAAATGCTGGTATTTATTTTTTTTCTCTATTTCAACATATGTCAAGTTCAATAGCAATTCAGTGTTTGAAGGTACTCTCCTGCGTATATTCAGGGCATGCTAAGTATTATTTTGCAATCCAATAGAGCTGACAGATTTATAAGTTACTGAATCATCGTCCGCCTTAATAACTGAACTCAAAATTTCTGTTTTTTGTATTGTTGTTTTCGGTATTTTTTTTTTTTATTTTCTTTTTTTAATTTAGAAAAAAAATAGTTTTTTTTTTTTCGAGATGTTTTTCTTAGAAACGAAAAAAGGTATTTACTTTGAAACTAGTTCTATACAAACCAAAAATGTTCTACTGGACGTTTGTTGCATGCTTCGAATAACCTTAAAATTCGAAATTGAATCATAGTCGGTGTTATGAATGCTAACAGTTAAATATTTTGCAATATTTTTTATTTTGTCTAATGTTTTACAATCTCACGTTTTAATTATAGTTTGTCTTGGTGCCCTGTTATGTAAAAAATAAAAATAAGACAAAAATTAAAACCTCTTAAAACTTAGTATTTACAAAGGCCCGATGGAAATCATAGGACGAATGAAGAGGTTTTTTTGGAGAATAGTAATTTATCGTAGTGAGCACTTGCCGTATTTTTCAGCCCTTTGAAGCAGATTTGTCTTACAAATATTGTCTAATTACAAGCGCCTGGTGAAAAAAAAAAAAAAAATCAGCAGAAATATGAATCCACTGAAGTCGGATCATCATTTCATTGCTCGCAAAGAAAGTAATGTCATCAAAATATGGGTAGAGACCCTATATGGAATCCAAACTAATTATTCCGAGCCATTTCCTCAAGAGAGCCGCACTTAGTAAGTTGAAAAAGTCCTGACAGAGATTGGCTCATTTATTGCATATGACAACTTTCAGCAAGGCAAGTAAAGTAAAGAGGAAGTAAAGGTCAAATCCTCCCCTCCTCAGAATCAAATTAGGTACACTTGGATGAATATCACCTTGCCCTGTTGCCTATTTCAGATGTACTCGAAGAAGCTTAGCCTTCAAGTAAGCATTAGAAGTTTGACTTTAAATTAGTGTGTTGAAAACTAGGTTTACAAAAATGTCTAAATTCTTAATCAACTGCAGAATTTCACAAACTTGAGCGAGGAAAAATTTTGAGCAAGAATTTTATCGGTAATTCTAATGGCTTTCCTGTTACTAAAGAGTTAGCTCTATAGGTTCTATGTAGGATCTAGTAAGAAGGGTAAATGTTTTCATCTCATAGATACCTCATCTAACTTTTGCTTTCCCACGGAGTAAGCTTCGAGAAGTGTAGTTCGCTTAGGGTAAAAAAAAAAAAATGAGCGTACTGTGACTCGAGTAACTTTTCAAATATCGAATACGTTAGGGTGATGGCTTTCACAGTAATCTAAGTCAACTTTTCTCGAGGCGCAAAATTAACTTTTAAAAGAGGACACTAAAATGAATGTCTACTTTTGCCAATATCTGAAGGTAAACAAATCATATACGAATTTGAAGACATCGAATTTGAAGAATCGCTTGTAAGGAGCAACAGGAGCGAGAGCTCGAATTTGAAGAATCGCTTGTAACGAGCAACAGGAGCGAGAGCTCAACCAGAATTAGAGAAAGCAGCCACGGTTCGGCAAAAAAAAGCCAGTATTCTGACACTATTTGTAAACTACTGAAACTATATAAGTAACTCAGTTTCATTACAAATATATAATAACAAAGAGAGATCGATAGAGGAAATTCAGATGGAAAAGGAATTCTTGAAAACGTACAATCTTAAAAACAATTTCAGCGTGAGTTTTTTTTTCTATACATCAAAATAACACTGTGAAATTTTCACGAAACGAGTAGTTTCTCAAATTTTGTACTACTGAATTATCAAATTTACATTAATATTTAAACTTTCTAGAGCAGCAAACAACGAATATGAAATCCAATAAAATAACACGATCCCCCCTCCCCTAGATTTTGAAAAACACATTCCTCCTACTTGCAGTGAATTGACATCAATGCTCTAGGGGCCCCAAAATCTAATTAGCCTAGGGAAAAAAAAAATGAAATTTTTTTGAAGGGATATTCAAGACCATGCGCGTCGAACTCAATCTTTTGAAAGGGTAATTTTTCAGCCGTCTGCAATTTAATTGAATTATTGTTTTTATGAAGAAAACGTCAATTAAATTTAAAGCATTCATCTGATCTTCTTGGCGTTAGTATATAGTGATAAGCAAAGCGCAATATTTCTAAGGCTCAAATTATGTCATCTATGTTCCCTTCAAGTTGGTTTTAATATTTTTGATGTTGGCCAAAGACGTTCATCTGTAGGCCTAAAACATTTTTAATACGAAAATGGAGATAGAAATCAGGAATTTTAAAGACTTGTAGGTACATTAATTGAAACAGGAGTTACAAAATAATAAAATGTTTTTATTGCAAACTTTATATTTCAGTGTAATTATTGTCCACTTTTCAGGATGAATTTTGTGCAAGACTTAATTCGCCCTCATACCTCAATCCCTTCATTTAATGACGATGGCGTGAGACAACTATTAGATGAAATGGAAAGCCTGTATAGAGAAAATATAAGAGATTCAGTGGAGTTAACAGAGTACTATCCAACTGTTCTCATACGACATGCTTACTTAGAAAGAAGAAAACGATATTTACTTGCTTATCTCAAGAGTAGGCTTGATGAGATATCACTCATCAGGTGGCAGTTTGGCAGTATCTTGCCTAGTAATATCAAAACTCAACTTTGTGAACCGGAGGTATGTACTAGAGATTAAGGATTTTGGGATAGAGGTATGTTGCCAATAGAAAGTTTGCTGAAAAAATATTTAACCTTATTTTCCTGGTACGATTTTTTTAAATTAAATAGATAATGCAAATAATGAAAACAAAATATATTTGCATTTTTTTAAGATTGAGTCAAAGTGATATTTTTCTTATTATCTTAATTTTATTATGCAATATTAATTTCTTTTAAAGGAAGTGTGGTTTTTTTTTGCGCAAATAAAACGTTGTCCGGTGTAGTTTTGCTTTTAAAATTTGTTTTTGTGTCAAAAAATTAGTTGGATATTCGACTTTTAAGCCAATAAACAGAAAGACAACAAACTGATACAATTAGGATTAATTTCAAGATGTAAGAGCAAATGCCATCTGGTGGGTCAGACATTGCAAGTATTTGTTCGTTTCCTGTTGGTTGATTTTCCTGAATTTTAGTTTGTTGGTCATCTAAAATTTCCGTTTTCCTTTGCTCATCCTTTTGCTGTTCACTTTCAGTCAAGGCCTCCTTTTTCTCTTGGTCTTCATTTTGCTGGGGTTGGTTTTCATGTGTTTTACTTTGTTTGTCATCTCCAGTTTTCTTTTCCCTTTGTTCAATATTTTGCTGTTCACTTTCAGTCAAAGCCTCCTTTTTTTCTTGGTCTTCATTTTGCTGTGCCTGGTTTTCCTGCGTTTTATTTTGTTTGTCATCTCCAATTTCCCTTTTCCTTTGTTCTTCCTTTTGCTGTTCACTTTCAGTCAAAGCCTCCTTCTTTTCTTGTTCTTCATTTTGCTGTGCTTGGTTTTCGTGAGTTTTATTTTGTTTGTCATCTCCAGTTTTCTTTTCCCTTTGTTCAATCTTTTGCTGTTCACTTTCAGTCAAAGCCTCCTTTTTTTCTTGGTCTTCATTTTGCTGTGGCTGGTTTTCCTGCATTTTAGTTTTTTTGTCATCTTCAGTTTTCTTTTTCCTTTGTTCAATCTTTTTCTCTTCACCTTCAGTCGAAGCCCCCTTCTTTTCTTGGTCTTCATTTTGCTGTGGTTGGTTTTCCTTTGTTTTAGTTTGTTTGGCATGTCCAATTTCATTTTGCCTTTGTTCTTCCTTTTGCTGTTTACTTTCAGTCAAAGCCTCCTTTTTTCCTTGGTCTTCATTTGTCTGTGCTTGGTTTTCGTGAGTTTTAGTTTGTTTGTCATCTCCAATTCCCCTTTTCCTTTGTTCTTCCTTTTGCTGTTCACCTTCAGTCAAACCCCCCTTCTTTTCTTGGTCTTCATTTTGCTGTGTTTGGTTTTCCTGCGTTTTAGTTTGTTTGTCATCTCCAATTTTCTTTTTACTTGGTTCTTCCTTTTGCTGTTCACTTTCAGTCGAAGACCCATTTTTTTCTTGGTCTTCATTTTGCTGTGGTTGGTTTTCCTGTATTGTAGTTTGTTTGTCGTCTCCAATTTCCTTTCTCCTTTGTTCTTCCTTTTGCTGTTCACTTTCGGTCAAAGCTTCCGCTTTTTCTTCGTTTTCCTTTTGCTCTTCATTTCTTATCAAAGCTTCTAGTTCATCAACCTTAACTTGCGTTCGTGTTCCTGAATCATCCTCCTCATAAAGAGTGAGATCTAGTACTAATTTACCAGATGCTTTATTGTAGTATTTCAGCTCTTTTATCAATGGCGGGTTACGTAAACATAATATATCTTCCCATGTGATACTACATTCACCTATTGCTACCTTAAAATCTTTCACTAATAGCCTAATCACAGTACCTTCCCCTATACCATCGATGTTGAATTTATAATTCCACTCGGGAGAAAAGCCACGACATCCATGGGTCCTAAACTTAAAACTCCCTCCTGGGAGTTCAACAAATACCTTTTGTGGCTCATCTTCAATTGCTTCCTTTGAAATTTCAGCCTTTAAGACTATCAAGCGCAAACAAACCATTGTAATAAAATAATTAGTTCAAAACTCGTAATAATATTGGAGCTTAGGATTTGCTGTACTAGCAGCTTGTGGTAAATGAAGAATTAAAATTAACAGAAGCAAGCCATTGTAATATTCTTCAGTTTGGCTATAGAACTTAAAATAGAAAAACCTTTGCATTTATTCCGATTCCTGAAAATTTTGATTTATTATTTTTTGCACAGGATTACATATGTTCAGAAAAAAGGGGTATATTTACGTCATTAAGCATAAGCTTTGGGAGAATGCCAGGGCTTCACAGCCGGGAATACACACTTCTTTGTGGAATTTCGAGGTAGATTTTCTTGCGAAATGATTATTAAAGCGATAAAGAACACTTCTAAATATTGCTTACTGTCTGTAATTTCATTCTTGACAACGAAACTACTTACGGAGGTCCATAGATCTTTAATTCGCTTTTCATGATTTTAGAAGCAGGTAAGGTTAAGACCGGTAAAAATCAAGTTTTTCCAGTTCACTTGAAGCTAATCAAATAGCTCTTGCTGAAAATTCTTGCCTGTCGCCTGACAAAATACAAAATAGTAAGACAAAACATTTCACATGCACATTTGAAACACGGTGCAAAATTTACAATAGCAGAAACATCTTTTTTTAAATATTGAAGCAGCCTTTTTATTTTCCTTTGGCAAATATTAATCAGGAGAAAGACGCATTAAGTGGCTAGTGAGAAAAAATTGCAATTTCTAGCGGATTCAGGAATGGTAATTACTATTTTGACTAGCCCTGTGTTTTGAAAACCAATTATTGGGAAAATACCCTGAAACCCATCAAAAATGGCGTCAGAACAAAACGAAAAGTACACCATTGGAATCACCATTACTGAAAATCTCATACAAAACTTGCACCCCCCCCCCCCCCCAACCCTGAACAACAAGGAAAATCGCTTTTTTGCATTGGTAGGACTAATGTGTCCTTTTTTGTCACCACTAGTAGAGAACTGGATTGGAACAACATAAAGAGCTGTTTAAGGGCTAATTTGAAAGGAAGTTGCAATATCAAATGCCTTTTTAATTAGCAAAGCATAATATTTAAATTATAACGCAGTTTTTGACAAAAAACTGCATCTTCACATGCAAGATGATATGCACATGTATCTTGTTTTGAGACAAAGGATATGATGTGATAATTAATTAATTCTGTTACTTGATTGTCTGGAATATTGTCAAATATAATTTTCTAATGACACCATCTATGGTAGATTGCAACCATAAATAATGTCAAAACCAAAGCATTACATATTAATACAAAATTCAATTTATGACAAAACTACATCTCATTTACAACATGATATAATACGAGTATCTTTTGGCAAGAGATGATAAACCATACGTATATTTTGAAAAGTTGCTTTTCTGGGATATGATGTCATATGTGAGAGATGTTGCTGCCTTACTCCTTTTGACTTGTTGTTCACTAGATTCTAACTAAGAAGAACCTGAAGCACTGGTGGATCCAGGGGGGAGGCTGATGGGGACCCTAGGCCCTCCTAGATTTTTCCTGGTACCCTCACTCCTTGTTTTTTTCTGTTTTTCACTCTTTTTTTTAAATAAGTTTGTCGATTATTGGCACCCTTGTCACATTGGTTCCCCCCCAAGATTTTGTTTGTTGGCGCCCTTGTCTCATTGCCCCCCCCCCCAAAAAAAAATTTGTGTCCTGAAGGTTTTTTCCCGCCTTTGATGCATTCTTAATCAGAATTCTTAATCAGGGAATTCTCGAGAGAATTTAAAATGAGAGAATTCTTAATCAGGAACGCTAAAGCTTCCGTCTAATCATTATTACAGCGATAGGTGCAACCACGGCCCATAGTCTATAGCCCACGAATCACGGCCCATAGTGACCCAAAATTTAAAAAAAATGTGTTTTAAATAATACTGGTTAGTGAGAAAAAATTGCCATTTGTGGCTGATTCAGGAATGACAACTATTGTTTTCATTACTCTTGATAATAACATGTTAAAGTAAGGCTGAAGTCTTTTTTAAAAAAGCTACGTAGAATCGCGCTGGTCTCATAACTTGCTTTTCCATCACAATTTTTTTTATAGCAAAAACTTCATTAATTCAGAGCAAAAGACAGTCTCGTCTAATGCGAGCGAAAAACCACTAGATTTGAAACTCCTAAGCTACTCCAAGTGCAAGTGTATTTCATTTCACATGTTTTTTCTAGAAAAAGTGCACATTAGAAAAGAGTGATTCCGTCCAGAATCAAAACATAAATCCCTGAAAAAAATAAATTAACAAAAATTAGACAGTTTCGTAATGACATGTGCCTTTTGTGAAGATTTTCAATTTTCTACTAATTAATGACGATTTTACTCTTTTCCTTATTCAAAATACAGCATTTTCTTTTATTTTCTATGCAACCTGCAAGACTGCAACGGTAAGATCTCAAAATCTGTATAGTAAAGGAAATGGGCTTTGACGTTGCAGGTTTCTAGGATAATTTTAATGTGGTATAACTGGAATATAGAGGATACTACATTTGTTGGGAGTATTTTGTTGGGAGAGGCATTTGTTTAGACGTTTATTTCTAAAATCTATGTTGTTATTTCTACTTCTTTGTAGATTCTATGGTTTAACAAATACAGCAAGGCGTTGTCTCAGTATATGAAATCTATTGGTGACGGCACAGGTTTGGACCTGACTCAGAATCAACAGCCTCCAAAAAGTCCTTATATTCAAGTTAAAGTCCTGGAAGACATCGGTGAAGTTCAAAACGAATACGATGAAACCATTGTTTTAAAGCCAGGTACAATCCATTATCTGCCAAAGTCGTTGTGTGAACAATTTATACATGAAGGAATGATGGAACATATTCCAATAGTTTAACTGATCTTTTTATATGTCAGGTTTTTCATTTCTACTTCTTCTATTAAAACATGTTTGCATCAGTGCTGAGCTATAGTTCTTGTTCTTGAGCCAGGTTCTTATAAAAGTAGGGTAAACTAGCTCAAGCAAAAATGACCAAGAGGCATCTCTATGGGAATTCCAGCTGGTTGAAATGTAAGTTATTTTGAAGTCTTCCTATCAAATTTCTTGAAAAAAAGACTCCTTGGACTAATAATACTAAAAAGGATATTAATAATTTAATCTTGCCATATATATATTTAATCTTAATCTATATAATAATTTAATCTTGTTCCTATCCGTTATTTATTTAAAAACAGTTTGGATGCTGGGTGGTATAGCTTGGGGACAAGGTGCCAAACTGAGTTTTTTTTTTACCAATACTATGGTCTTCTTGTCTTGTGGTAGTGATGGTGGAGAGACAATCCAAAATCAATATTGTTCACGGGTGCTGAAAACCCTGACTACGCCTCTGACTGCTTGGAAAAACCAATTAAACAAACATGATCCGTAAAAGAAGCGAACCCCATATGAAGATGTTTATTCATAGGGGGACGTGAAACCCGGTTGTGAAGCGAAATTCAACTCGACCGTCAAAGACTAGCCTTATAAAGACTAGTATGTGTGACTCCTAGTCAGTGCTTCCAGTTCAAGAGATTTATTCCTTTTAGTGGGAGATCTAGGCCTTGGATGGAATTTTTTCCTTGAAAAGGGATACTAAATTTGTCAGAAATAATTAACCTAAATGAGGATTGTTTTTACTTTTGGCACTTGTAATTGAGATATTCGGGATAGTTGGGAATCGACGGAAGAACTTAATGTTCAATATAATACACACCGCTATTAAAATACTGCCCGAAATGAAGGCAAGATTCGACTTTGAAGACTCGATTTGAATTTGCAATAATGTAGTCACTTAAATTACGGACAATGACAATTAGTGTTGCTACGTAGTAAAATGTATCTGCCTCGCCTTATACTAACTATACTTCCTTAAGACTACTAGCTCTCTAATCAAGATTGAAGAGGAAAATACATAGAAGAACGCGCTGTTTTGTTTAAGATCTCGTAATTTGGTGGTTAATTATTATGAAATTATATTTGATTCTACGGACCTGGATGTAAGTAATCTAAATGATAAACTTACTGGTTGCAGTAAACTATAAGGTACTAGGCGTATTCTCCCGGAAACTTTGCCCTTGGGAACTCTCCCCACGGAAAATACCCTCTCAGAAAATGCCCTTCGAAATTTCCCAAATAAAATCTCACCTCTTGTGGAAAACCCCTCGCGGAAAATTTCTCCTACATGGAAAATTGAGCAGTCAAAGAGAAAGTATTACAAAATAAAAAAAATGAAGACAAGAAGAAATTTCGGAATATTGTACTTATATTCCAATATATAGGCAGAATGTATGGTGCAGAATATCTTTAGTTACATTTTTATGTATTTACTTCTTTTTCCGTGTTTTTGGGGGTTGAATTGTCATTACAGGGTAAGCTTAAAGAAAATAATTTGAAAATATGAAAGTAGTGACAACTGTGGAAGAGTTGACCTATGATGGGATTGTACAGAGATAATAGGCTGGGACTACGAAATACGAGTAATTATTTCCCATGGGCTTGGTCTGGTACCGACCAGAGGCGTCACTAGCCAAAATCTTTGGGTGGGGGGGGGGCAATGAATTCGACCAATGGATTCTACAGTGGATACTAGGCGTACATCAGAAGGTTTTACCGTCTGAAGTACCTTTACTTGTACCTTTTTTTCTTCATTCTTTTATTTGTATTATTTTCTCTTTGGCTGGTGAAGCTACGTAGGCCTACATATGGGAAGCATTTTCTTGGGTAAAATGCTGGGGGATAGGGGCGGATCCAGGCTTTTTTAGGGGTGGCGCAAAATAGGTTGATCCGATAAACTTGCGTTAGAAGCAGGCTTAATTAACGCAAATTTGCGTTAATTAAGTTACACTATGTTAGGGGGGGTGCGCCCCCCTTGCCCCCCAGATCCACCACTGCTGGGGGGAGGGATATCCGGGGGGAGGGAATACGCTTGTCCGCAATCTATAGACCTCCATCAGATAATGCTGAGGAGTTTATAGCGCTGTTGGATGAATTTTTGAGAACGTTGCAAACTTCAAGAATGGCATGTTTTGACTGTGGATGCTTTAATATTAAATTGAACGTGGTTGACAAAAAATTAGGATAGTTGTTTTTTAAAACAATGTTAAGTTTTGGTTTTGCTATTAATATATATTGGTGAGTCACAGAAACCTCAGAGTTTGTAATTGACAATATTTTTGGAAATATTGAGCTTAAAAACAGTTATTAATAGTTTGATTGATTACTTTTGTGTTCCAGTGCGTATAGTTGGAATATTTGGTCCTAAGCCCAAGAATAAAGATTGTCAAAGGTGTCTTTTGTTGATGGAAATGCGTTTCTAAAGTTTACGCAAAAGCTTGAAAGTGCAAATCATGAGTTTCTTCAGGGTAGTACAGTTATTGATATGAAATTGGGTAAGAGGTATGAGAAAGCACAATTGCTATTTATAGAGTATTTGAAGTTTAAGGAGACAAAGCAAAGATGGAAGTTGTGTATAAAACCTGGGAACACAGATGGATTACCAGCCTTAATGAAAAAATGGCAAGAGATGTATGAAAGTCGTGTGACTGAATGTTAAGTATTTGATAAAGAACGTTACAGAGAATTTAACTGAAAATTAAACAGTCTTTTGAGAGAAGCAGAAATGGAATACTATACGAAGAAATTGAAAGGCTAGGAAAGAAGCCCAGCTAAAACCTGGCCACGCATAAAGTCGTTGGTAAGCCTATCTAGCGCTGTATTTGTGAAATATTCTATGTGCTGTATTTTGTAGATTAGATAGTGAAATACTCTGTACGGGTTTAGTCACTTAATAAAACCATTCATTCATTCGAACTGAGTGTCCATAGCTTGGGCCTTACTCAATTCCTACTCGCTACTTATGCCTGACATCTAACAGCCAAGCTGTTCAAGTTTCCGAAAAATCGTCAGAAATTTTGTTTTGGTACAGCACACGTTCATAGAGAGTAGACATTCGTGGCGGAGAGTCGAGTGGAATCCCATCATTATCTACGATAAGTTGATTACTTAGTTAACATCCTTCATTACTAACCAATGACTCAAAATAGCCAAAATATTGATTACAATATACTGTATAAATAGTTCAAATATTTATTTCCTATCATTGTACTGTTTTTGCGTAATTGAAACATGCCCAATCTTGAAACGTTTGGACATTCTACAGTTTTGTCTATGCTCTCTTATACTTACCGTATAAGTCATTAGCTTTTTTTTTTTTTTTTTTTTTTTTTTTTTTTTTTTTTTTTCTTCTCAGAAATAAATTCCTGCATTAACTCCGAAAGGAGGGGATTGTTCTATGTATCAGGTGAAGAATCAAGCATTTTGCTTGTGTTTTTTTTTATTGGGATTGGGACTATAACAAACACAAATCCGATTTTATGTTTTCTTTAGTTTGATTTTAAAATATTTCTGTGAGGTTGGAAATCAACAAGCTTAGAAGTTTTTGAATACCATTTGTGGTGGAGACTAGAATCTGTTTGTGAAATATCTATAATACATCCTATGTTTTGCTATAAGAGTTCATGTTACATACATAACATATATAACATACTGCAATACTAGACTTTTTATTGCAACGAGTGACATCTAATCGTTTAAACATCTGCTTTGGTTGAAAACAAACACTGTATGTGTTGAGCATGTGCTTAGTTTGTTTTTATTTTGGACAGTCATATCGGAATCATTATCACTGACTCTACAAACCGCGAAACCGTAAGAAGCCTCTTGTAATCTTAGACCAAAATTGTCGTCTGCGATCTTAGAACTACATTTTGACTTTGGTGGAAACTACATATAAATACTTTTAAATTTAGCCTATGATTTGTATGGAGCTGTGCTGCTATGGCCTAAATGTATATGAAACTTACTTTATACAGAAGATTACAGAAAGAAATAATTTTCCTACTGCTTTTTAGAATCCTGTGAAGAAATTCGTTGGAATTTGTAATATTGCAGATGTACTAGTTATTAAGTGTTTCAAGCAAGAAGTAAGTTTTTTTTATTACTTGCATATCCTCTCTCTCTCTCTCTCTCTCTCTCTCTCTCTCTCTCTCTCTGTGTCTCTCTCTCTCTCTCTCTCACTCTCTCCCTCTCTCTCTCTCTCTTTTGCCTTATTTTGTAATGACCACTCATTTGCACATTTCAATAGAATACCTTTTTTTTATATCTATATCATCATACTAACCTGGTTGCCGTAATAATTACAACCTAGTAAAGATCACACGCATAGTAAAATCACAGCCCATAGTAACCGAAAAAAAGTGTTTTAAAGTAATTTTTTGTCTAATTTAAAAGTAAAACGTAATGATGGAAACAAGCTTGTAAAAGCTTCTAAAAACAGCTTTAAAACGTTAGAAAGTAGTAACGGATTGAAATCAAAAGTAACAATTTGGAACAACCATGGTCGAAAACCCTGAACCGTTGGTTTTCAGCCCTCCCTCTTGAAAATTGAAAAAAATCGCATTTTAGCTTGGGCAGTACTGATGTTTCCTTTTTTGCTTTTTCCCCCATGGTGCTAGGGGGCACTGAAACACAGAAAGTTGTTTAAGGGCTCATAAAAAGCTAGTGTTTATGTGTACGTGCTTTTTCATCGATTTGTCTTGCCAACATTAAAGTAAGATGTAGTGAATAAACTTAACAAATGTTAAAATACAGGTTTGTTGTTTATGTTCTTTATCCAAGGTTGGCTATGTCATTTTCCTGCAGTCCTAAGGTGTAGTGCTTCAGTCTAAAACGACAATTTTCTGTTATTTGATAGCTGAGATCAAGCTTTGACTACATACAAAGTTAAATTTTGAAATATGCTTCGCCTTTTGTAGATTGAAAAATTCATCGAAAATTGGTTGAAAATGATTGAAAACAGGGAAATTTTCGACTGTTTCAGCAGGTTTACATCATTCTCTAAGAAAAGATTAAGTAAACATGATTATTTTGGGTTTTGTGAATGGATGGATGTGCAACTTATGAATCGAATTATATAAGTATCTTATGCTTTCGGCTGAGGTTACAGGTGTATGATTTTTGCAAAATAGCACGTTTCACAGGGAGCATAACCCTTAACTACATGTGGTTTCTAATTGCATTATGAAAAGTGTTTGATTGTAAAAAGTCCAAAGAGGACTTTTTATGAACTTTAACAGTTGCCTCTTTGCCTTGAGGCACTTCAGTGGTAGACAACTATAAGAGAGCGCACGAGTCGAGGCAAACTAGGAGGTGGGTTTCTGACACTTATATAGTTTTCTTTTTCAAAAAGCTGTCATGTCTAATTTAACCTTATCTCCAATAATAAATGAACTACGATGTATATCAGATAAAGGAAAATATTATAACACTTATTTCGTATGTAAAGCAAAATTAAAGAGGGGATAAACATGTATAAATGAGAGGTGAGGGGGCTGGGAGGGTCTAAAGTGTTCACCAATACATACTTTACGGACGGATGTGAAAGAAAAAAGGTTAGGATGCTTAACCAGAACCATAAAATGTCTTGTGTAAGCTGAATTTCTTTGGAACTATCACTTTGACCCTAATCCAGATGAGAGGAAAGTGGTGATAAAAGGAGCTGGTCTAAAATAGAAAAATAGGAATTTTCGATCACAATTCTCAATTCAGCCATGAACGAAATTTATTTCTGCTATACTTTCTTTGGTTTCTTTTGTAGTCTATAACAATAGCTATAAAACACGGCTAATATAAGCCAAAAACGTCGTATTATCCTAACTCTACATTCATCCTGTTTAAGAGAATAAGTAAAAGAAGTGAACTTGAGCCGTAATTGGGTTACTTTTAGGGTTGATTCAGCTCAATCCTTATAGTTTGAAAGACAAGGACATCTATCCGGGTAGGTTGATCACTAGTCCTCTGGGGTGGAGAACACACTGTGTACATTTTGAACCCAAGAAAGGCGTACCTTCTACTTTCTTCCTAGAGAATGTCCCTGCTTCTGAAATAAAGTACTTTTATTAGAAAAGACAAGATAAAAGATTAGTTGTTGCTTCATTTTTCACAACAATCTGTCTGTACCATCTATTATAGGGCTCAGCGTAGTAACAGCTCTTACTTTTAGCTTTTAAAATACGGTAATTAGTTTAGAAAAGAGACAACATAAAATACCTACTAAACTCTTCTCAAAATAATATTTTAATTAAACTATTATTACTGCTCGAGATTTGCCTCTCAATTACATGGACTATCTGTCTTGGCTTTTCTCTGTCTACAATTAGCCATGTCTTGATGCAACCTATGCAAGCTACTGCAAAATACTTGATAACTTCTATTCAAAATCAACCGTGATTTTGAATTGAAGTTATCGAGTATTTTGCAGCAGGTTGCATAGGTTGCATCAAGACATGGCTAATTGTAGACAGAGAAAAGCCAAGACAGATAGTCCGAGTAATTGAGAGGCTTATGTTTAAATTGCTGGGGCACGGGTAAATGGTGGGAGTATGAGAAGCTAAGTTCGCTTAGAGTTAAAAGAAAATGAACGTGCTGCGACTCGAGTAACTTTTCAAACTCAAATATCAAACACAGTGTAGTTCGCTTAGGGTTAAAAGAAAATGAACGTACTCCGACTCAAGCAACTTTTTAAGCTCAAATATCAAACACGTTAGGGTTACGGCTTTTATAGTGATCCATGTGTTAACCTTTTCGGGGCACAAAATTAACTTTTAAAAGAGGACACTAAATATGATGTCTGATTTACCATTATCTGAAGGTAAACAAATCATTTACGAATTCGCAGAAATGTGGGTCACCTATAACGAGCAACACACGAGCGAGTGCTGAACCAGAATTAAAGAGAGCTGAACTGAATTTATATAACTATCTCAGATTCATTGCAAATACTTAATAACAAAGAGAGATCGATAGAGGGAAGTCGGATGGAAAGGGAATTCTTGAAAATGTACTATCTTAAAAACAATTTCAGCGTGAGTTTTTTTTCCATACATCAAAATAAAACTGAAATTTTCACGAAACGAGTACGGTTTTTCAAACTACTGAATCATCACATTTACATTAGTATGTAAACTTCAAGAGCCGAAAACAACAAATATGAAATCCAATGAAAAAAAAACGAAAAAGTCGGCCCTAATTTTGCCATTTGTTAGTGATAAGGGGAGTCTTACATTTATTGGAGGAACCTAATACTAAGGTGTTTTTGTATACTCATTTGGTAAAAAGTTATGTTTTTAAGTCACTGCTTCTAAGTAGTCGACACGGGTGGTTTAATTGGGGGGGGGGATGTTGGTCCCAAACATGCAGTCTTAGTCTGCAGTCTTAGGACTGCAGAAAAATAACATAGCCAACCTTGGATAAAGAACATAAACAACAAACCTGTATTTTAACATTTCGTTGATTTTGTTCACTACATCCTGCTTTAATGTTTGCAAGACAAATCGATGAAAAAGCACGTACACATAAACATTAGCTTTTAATGAGCCCTTAAACAACTTCCTATGTTTCAGTGCCCCCTAGCACCATGAGAGAAAAAGCAAGAAAGGAAACATCAGTGCTTCCCAAGCTAAAGTGCAATTTTCTTCAATTGTTAAGATGGAGGGCTGAAAACCAACATTTTTTCCGTATTTATTTTATTGGGGGTTTTTAGGATACATAAGACCATGGACCCGTGCACAGGATTTTCTTGGGGGAGGATCCCAAGTCTATTGAAACAACAAAGAGCAGACGTGAGATGTAGTGAGAGGTTGTGGAAGCGACTGTCAATCTCATGGGGGAGTAGTCCCTTCGTTTTTGACACACATACACTCTATGCGTATTTTAGCCTACAGAGCTTACTTTGCTGCCAAGGACGATAACTTCAGAAGAAGAGTCATCAAACAGGGTGTTAATTCAATCTTGAGAGTAGGTTATTTGTGATTTGTTGGCCCTTGAAAGACAAATAGCATTAAAAAAATATTTTAATATTGTGAAAAATTTAAGTATTTTGCTCATACTCCTTTTTTACCCTAGAAAGGTTTCTATAGACCAGTCTTTTCTTGGTTAAACTTCCTTAGGATGGATGTGGGGATTTAATAATAAAATATTGAATAATCTTAATCAAAAGTCAATACCACACAAACAGAAAGAAATCAGGCACTAAAAAAAAGAAGAAAGACAAAAATCGATAAAACAGATAACCTGTTTCCATCATGCTCAAACGTTTTTAAATGGTGACATTCGCGTAAAAAAGAGCAAACAAGTATTGATGCTAAGAACTCCATTCCTTCATTGCACTGTAGACTGTAGCGCCTTCTTTTTTTTAACATGATAAACATTTGATACCATGCGTACTGACCCTGGAAATATGCGTCAGAACCTTAGTTTAGTTGCTAAGGGTCAGAAAAAAAACAAGTTTTTCCATAGGCTTCTCGTGATGTGTACATCGAAATCAAACGTGCGTGAAGGCGGAGTATGAATTTTGTGTGGTTTTAAATCTGTGTCACTTACTTTTAATCAATCTAAAAAAACGAAGTTTTTCCAAGGGAGTAGAAAGGCCTCAGGAGCTCCCGCGACTCACCCCTGCTGCCACCTACAACTTTTTTACATAATTTAGGCATGTTTTTATGTCTTTTCGTTGTCAGTGAGAATGGAAAAACAGGATTTTTCTCACTTGAAAAAACATGATTTTTCTCACATTGATGGATGTTTTCTTGGACGGTTATGTGTGTTGGTCAATTTATTTGATGTTTTTTTCATGGATGTCAACAGAAATTCATGTCTGTTTTATGGTTCGTTGTCAGTGAGAATGAAAAAACAGGAACTTTCTCACATTTATGGATGTCAACAGCAATTTATGTCTGTTTTATGTCTGTTCGTTGTCAGTGAGAAACAAACATGGCTTCTTTGATCTTTAGGCTAACCTAACCTGACAACTTGATTTACATAATCGGTGGGGGAGAATGTAATGATTTACGAAAGGGGAATTAAGAAACAAACATGGCTTCTTTGATCTTTAGGCTAACCTAACCTGAGAAATTGATTTACATAATCGCTAGGGGAATGTATTGATTCACGAAGGGGGAATTAAGAAACATTATGGTTTCTTTAATCTTAGGTCTGAGGGATAAACGTTCTTTAGGTCAGAGAAAAATTAATATTCTATTTTTAAATAGGGCTTCATTGATCTTTACTGTCAGGAATTAGAAATGACATCACTTGTTATCTTGGAATTATGCGGGAGTCTAAAGAGATAGAAATTCTATTTTTAAATACGGCTTCACTGAGCTTTAAGTCGGAGAGATAAATTAATATTCTAACGAAACCTTAATAGTGTAGCTAGGAACATTTATGAGATGAAGAGATTAACGTAGGAAAGGGTTTCCTAGAAATTTGAAATGTGACAGCGCAGAGATGCCAAAAACAAAAGGAATACGCTGAAGTTACGATTAGGGATTATTTGGGTGAAACCGTTTTAGGGAATTATTTCGGCGAAACAGTTAGAGACATTTTAAAAGATGATTTAAAAGATGATTTTAGAAGAGGATTTGAGGGTGAAACTCTGTGGTCGTCATAATACACAAGTTCCATTTGCACAGTGTTGTGAGGTCCCGTACCACAACCCCAAAGAGTCCTCATACCCCTCCCCAACCCCGAAGGGTCCTCATACCCCACCCCAACCCCGAAGGAAGCCCCCGGTCCTCAAAGGTCCACCGGGCTCCCAAAGGGCCACCCGGCCCTCAAGGGTCCCCCAGACCCCCGAAGGTACCCCCAGGCCCCAAAGGCCCCCTCCCCCCCCTTCGCCCCCAAAGGGCCCCCCTCCCTCTCCCTCCCTCTACTCCCCCTCCTCACCTTCCCCTCCCCCACCCCTCCTTCCCCTCCCCCTCCCCTCCTCCCCCTCCCCTCCCCTTCCCTCCCCCATTTTTTAATATTTTTTGAAACCTATAGTTTGGGATGAGTAGTTTGCTATTTTTGACTTTCCTGAGCTAGGTTTCTTAGCCTTTCATAGGTGTGTGTTGTCAGAAACTTATGATTTGGGCTATGTAAATTACTATTTTTTACTTTTCTGAGCTAGATTTCTCAGCCTTTCATAGGTGTTTGTTGTCTGAAACCTATAGTGTGGGATGAGTAGTTTGCTTTTGGACTGTTCAGAGCTGGATTTCTGAGCCTCTTGTTGATGTATGTTGACTGAAACTTATGATTTGTGATATGTAAATTAATATTTCGGGCTTTAATAAGCTAGATTTCATAGTATTTTCTTGGTGTTTGTTGTCTGAAACCTATGATTTGGGATTTGTAGTTTGGCTTTTCGGAGTTTTCAGAGCTAGGATTCTTAGTCCCACATAGGTTTTTGTTGTCTGAAACCTCTAGGTCGGGATGAGTAGTTTGCTATTTCAGGCTTTTCTGAGATAATGTTTCTTAGTATTTCAGAGGTGTGTGTTGTCTGAAACTTATGACTTGAGGTGTCTAATTTGCTATTTCAGGCCTTTCTGAGCTAATGTTTAATAGTATTTCGTAGGTGAATGTTGTCTGAAACTTATGATTTGGGATATGTAAATTACTATATCGGGCTTTTTTAAGTTAGATTTATTAGTCTTTCGTTGGTGTATGTTTACTGAAACCTATGATTTGGGATATAAGGTTCTTAGTCTTTCGTTGGTGTGTGTTGTCTGAAACCTATGATTTGGGATTTGTAGTTTTGCTTTTTGGACTTTTCAGAGCTAGGATTCATAGTCCCTCATAGGTGTTTGTTGTCTGAAACCTATAGTTCGGGATGAGTAGTTCGCTATTTCAGGCTTTTCTGAGCTAAGGTTTCTTAGTATTTCATAGGTGTGTGTTGTCTGAAACTTATGACTTGAGGTGTCTAATTTGCTATTTCAGGCCTTTCTGAGCTAAGGTTTCATAGTATTTCGTAGGTGAATGTTGTCTGAAACTTATGATTTGGGATCTGTAAATTACTATTTCGGGCTTTTCTAAGTTAGATTTCTTAGTCTTTCGTTGGTGTATGTTGACTGAAACCTATGATTTGGCATATAAGGTTCTTAGTCTTTTGTTGGTGTGTGTTGTCTGACACATATGATTTGGGGTTTGTAGTTTGCTTTTTGGACTTTTCAGAGCTGGGATTCATAGTCCCTCATAGGTGTTTGTTGTCTGAAACCTATAGTTTGGGATGAGTAGTTTGCTATTTCAGGCTTTTCTGAGCTAAGGTTTCCTAGTATTTCGTAGGTGTGTGTCGTCTGAAACTTATGACTTGAGGTGTGTAATTTGCTATTTCAGGCTTTTCTGAGCTAAGGTTTCATAGTATTTCGTAGGTGAATGTTGTCTAAAACTTATGATTTGGGATATGTAAATTACTATTTCGGGCTTTTCTAAGCTAGATTTCCTAGTCTTTCGTTGGTGTGTGTTGTCTGAAACCAATGATTTGGGATGGGTGGGTTGCTGTTTTTGACTTTTCTGAGCTGGATTTCTTAGCCTTTCCTAGGTATGTGTTGTCTGAAACCTATGATTTGGGAAATGGTTAATTTGCTATTTTTGACTTTTCTGAGCTAGGTTTCTTGGCCTTTCATAGGTGTGTGCTGTCAGAGCCAAGGTTTCTTAGTATTTCGTAGGTGTGTGTTGTCTGAAACTTATGACTTGAGGTGTGTAATTTGCTATTTCAGGCTTTTCTGAGCTAAGGTTTCATAGTATTTCGTAGGTGAATGTTGTCTGAAACCTATGATTTGGGATATGTAAATTACTATTTCGGGATTTTCTAAGCTAGATTTTTTAGTCTTTCGTTGATGTGTGTTGTCTGAAACCAATGTTTTGGGTTGGGTGGGTTGCTATTTTTGACTTTTCTTAGCTGGATTTCTTAGCCTTTCCTAGGTATGTGTTGTCTGAAAACTATGATTTGGGTAATGGTTAATTTGATATTTTTGACTTTTCTGAGCTAGGTTTCTTAGCCTATCATAGGTGTGTGCTGTCAGAAAATTATGATTTGGGATTTGTAGTTTGCTTTTTAGACTTTTCAGAGCTAGGATTCTTAGTCTCTCATAGGTGTTTGTTGTCTGGAACCTATAGTTTGGGATGAATAGTTTGCTATTTCAGGCTTTTCTGAGCTAAGGTTTCTTAGTATTTCATAGGTGTGTGTTGTCTGAAACTTATGATTTGAGGTATACAATTTACTATTTCCGACTTTTCATAACCAGATTTCTTAGTCTTTCGTAGGTGTGTGGTGTCTGAAACCTATGATTTTGGATGTTTGGGTTGCTATTTTTTGACTTTTCTGAGCTGGATTTCTTAGCCTTTCGTAGGTGTGTGTTGACTGAAACCTATGATTTGGGGCTCAATTTTTCATAGAAGATAGAAAAGTTCATGATCTCTTCTGAATTTTACCAAAGAACATAATTCAGTTCTAATTTCTCCACAGAAAACAAAAATCTTCCACTTCAGTTCTTTATTTCACAAAGACATAAAAAAATTTAAAGTTCAATTCTAAATTTTTCGGTGGAAGATAGAAAAAGTAATACCATACTTATGAATGTTTTCACGGAAGATAAAAAGTTCTAGTCCAATTTAAAATTTTCTCAATGAAGTGAAGAAAAGTTCAAGTTCTCTACTGAATTTTACCAAAGAACACATTTCAATTCTAATTTCTCCAGAGAAAATGAAAATCTTCCACTTAAGTTCTTTATTTCACAAAGACAGAAATAAATTTAAAGTTCAATTCTAAATTTTTCAGTGGAAGATAGAAAAAGTAATACCATACTTGTGAATATTTTCACGGAAGATAAAAAGTTCTAGTTCAATTTAAAATTTTCTCAACGAAGTCAAGGAAGTTCAAGTTCTCTTCTGAATTTTCTCAATGAGAAAGAAATTAGTCATTGATCATTTCTATTTTTCCAAATAATATAAAAATTTTCCACTTTAGTTCAGATCTGTCTCGAAGAGATGAAAAATTTAAAATACTATTCCAAATTTTTCGCAGAAGATAAAAAAGTTCAAGTTCTCTTCGGAATTTTACCAAAGAACACAGTTCAATTCTAATTTCACCAGAGAAAACATAAATCTTCCACTTCAGTTCTTAATTTCACAAGGACATAAATAAATTTAAATTTCAATTCGAAATTTTTAGGTGGAAGATGGAAAAAGTAATAATATACTTGTGAATATTTTCACGGAAGATAAAAAGTTCCAGTTCAATTTTAAATTTTCTCAACGAAGTGAAGGAAAGTTCAAGTTCTCTACTGAATTTTACTACAGAACACACTTCAATTCTAATTTATCCAGAGAAAATAAAAATCTTCCACTTAAGTTCTTTATTTCACAAAGACATAAAGAAATTTAAAGTTCAATTCCAAATTTTTCGGTGGAAGATAGAAAAAGTAATAGCATTCTTGTGAATATTTTCCCGGAAGATAAAAATTTCAAGTTCAATTTAAAATTTTCTCAACGAAGTGAAGAAGAATTCAAGTTCTCTTCTGAATTTTACCAAAGAACACAATTCAATTCTAATTTCACCAGAGAAAATAAAAATCTTCCACTTCAGTTCTTTATTTCACAATGACATAAAGAAATTTGAAGTTCAATTCTAAATTTTTCGGTGGAAGATAGAAAAAGTAATACCATAATTGTGAATATTTTCACGGAAGATAAAAAGTTCTAGTTCAATTTAAATTTTCTCAACGAAGTGAAGAAAAGTTCAAGTTCTCTACTGAATTTTATCAAAGAACACAATTCAATTCTAATTTCTCCAGAGAAAACAAAAATCTTCCACTTAAGTTCGTTATTCTACAAAGACATAAAGAAATTCAGAGTTCAATTCTAAATTTTTCGGTGGAAGATAGAAAAAGTAATTCCATACTTGTGAATATTTTCCCGGAAGATAAAAAGTTCTAGTTCAATTCAAAAGTTTCTCAACGAAGTGAAGAAGAATTCAAGTTCTCTTCTGAATTTTACCAAAGAACACAATTCAATTCTAATTTCACCAGAGAAAATAAAAATCTTCCACTTAAGTTCTTTATTTCACAAAGACATAAAGAAATTTAAAGTTCAATTCTAAATTTTTCGGTGGAAGATAGAAAAAGCAATACTATACTTGTGAATATTTTCCCGGAAGATAAAAACTTCTAGTTCAATTTAAAATTTTCTCAACGAAGTGAAGAAAAATTCAAGTTCTCTTCTGAATTTTACCAAAGAACACAATTCAATTCTAATTTCATCAGAGAAAATCAAAATCTTCCACTTAAGTTCTATATTTCACAAAGACATAAAGAAATTTAAAGTTCAATTCTAAATTTTTCGGTGGAAACAAGAAAAAGTAATACCATGCTTGTGAATATTTTCCCGGAAGATAAAAAGTTCTTGTTCAATTTAAAATTTTCTCAACGAAGTGAAGAAAAATTCAAGTTCTCTTCTGAATTTTACCAAAGAACACAATTCAATTCTAATTTCACCAGAGAAAATAAAAATCTTCCACTTCAGTTCTATATTTCACAAAGACATAAAGAAATTTAAAGTTCAATTCTAAATTTTTCGTTGGAAGATAGAAAAATTAATACCATACCTGTGAATATTTTCTCGAATAGATGAAAAATTTAAAATACTCTTCCAATTTTTTCACAGGAGATAAAAAAGTTCAAGTTCTCTTCGGAATTTTACCAAAGAACACAATTCAATTCTTATTTCTCCAGAGAAAATAAAAATCTTCCACTTAAGTTCTTTATTTCACAAACACATAAAAAAATTTAAAGTTCAATTCTAAATTTTTCGGTGAAAGATAGAAAAAGTGATACCATACTTGTGAATATTTTCCTGGAAGATAAAAAGTTCTAGTTCAATTTACAATTTTCTCAACAAAGTGAAGAAAAGTTCAAGTTCTCTTCTGAATTTTACTAAAGAACACGATTCAATTCTAATTTCACCAGAGAAAAGAAAAATCTTACACTTCAGCTCTTTATTTCACAAAGACATAAAGAAATTTAAAGTTCATTTCTAAATTTTTCAGTGGAAGATAGAAAAAGTAATACCATACTTTTGAATATTTTCCCGGAAGATAAAAAGTTGTAGTACATTGTAAAGTTTTCTCAACGAATTAAAGAAAATCTCAAGTTCTCTACTGAACGTTACCACACAACACACTTCATATCCAGTTTCTTCGTAGATAATAAAACTCTTCAACTTCATTTTTAAGTTCTACAATGAAATGAAAAAATATAAATTTCTTTTCAAATTTTTTATATGAAATAAAAAAAAAGTAATGCTATGATTGTGATTTTATTCCGTGACGATAAAAAGTTTCACTTTATTTATAATTTTTCTTAAATTCAGTTCTGATTTTTCTCAAAGAAATGAAAAATTTAAAGTTCTGTTCCAAATTTTTTATAGAAGATAGAAAAAGTTATACATTGAAAGTGAATATTCAACATGAAGATAAGGAACTCCACTTTAATTCAGAGCTTTCTCGAAGAAGTGCAAAATGTTCAAGTTCTCTTCTGAATTTTCTTAAAGAAGAGAAAAAAGTTAGCTCAATTCTGAATTTTACCAATGAAAATGAAAAAACACTTCAGTTCATAATTTCTCAAAGACATAAAAATTTAAAGTTCAGTTCTAAATTTTTCTGTAGAAGATAGGAAAAGTTAAACTATGATTGTGATTATTTTCCAGTGAAGATAAAAAGTTTCACTTTAATTCTAATTTTCTTATATTCAGTTCCGATATTTTGCAAAGAGATGAAAAATTTAAAGTTCAGTTCCAAATTTTTCGTAGAAGATAGAAAAAGTTCTGCATTGATTTTGGATCTTCGACATGAAGATAAGGGGCATCACTTTAATTGTGAGTTTTCTTGAAGAATTGCAAAATGTTCAAGTTCCCTTCTGAATTTTCTTAAAGAAGAGAAAAAAGTTTGCTCAATTCTGAATTTTACTAATGAAAATGAAAAAACTTTCCACTTCAGTTTATAATTTCTCAAAGACATAAAAAATGTAAAGTTCAGTTATAAATTTTTCTGTAGAAGATAGGAAAAGTTATACTATGATTGTGATTATTTTCCAGTGAAGATAAAAAGTTTCACTTTAATTCTAATTTTCTTAAATTCAGTTCTGATTTTTTGCAAAGAGATGAAAAATTTAAAGTTCTGTTCCAAATTTTTCATAGAAGATAGAAAAAGTTATACATTGATTTGAATATTCGACATGTAGATAAAGAACATCAATTTCAGACTGAGCTTTCTCTAAGAAGTGCAAAAAATTCAAGTTATCTTCTTAAATTTCATAAAGAAGATAAAAAAGATAACTTAATTTTGAATGTCTACAATGAAAATGAAAAAGCTACCAACTCAGCTCTTAATTTATCAAAGACATAAAAAATTCAAAGATCTCTTCTAATTTTTCAATGAAAATAAAAATATTCCACTTCAGTTCTGGTTTTTTCTCAAAGGGATGAAAAATTTAAAGTTCTATTCTAATTTTAAATTAAATTTTAGCTCCTTTGTCGTATGGATTTGCCCCTCAAATTTTTAAATTAGAAAATGAGTGACTCCTTCTATTATTAAAGACAATCGTTCAAACTCGTTCATCTAACCTCCAACACAATAGGTTAGGTTAGGTATAAATAAATATTAATAAATAAATAGAAACATTTCTACATGTTTAAGTTAGGTTAGGTTAGGTTAACTTATCATGAGCGCTCATGATAAGTTAACCTAACCTTTTCTGGCGAGTATGGTTAGGTTAGGTTAGGCTAGATTAAGTACGCTTCACTTAGGTTAGCTTAGGTTAGGTGAGAGACAGGCAAAAATTTAGGTGTATGATTAGGTTAGGTTAGATTAAGTTAGATTAGGTTAAGTTAGGTAAGGCTAGGTTAGCCTACGTACGCACGCGTAGCTAACGTTTTTCTCTTCTTTAAGAAAATTCAGAAGAGAACTTGAACATTTTGCACTTCTTCGAGAAAGCTCTGAATTAAAGTGGAGTTCCTTATCTTCATGTTGAATATTCACAATCAATGTATAACTTTTTCTATCTTCTATGAAAAATTTGGAACATAACTTTAAATTTTTCATCTCTTTGAGAAAAATCAGAACTGAATTTAAGAAAAATTATAAATAAAGTGAAACTTTTTATCTTCATGGAAAATAATCACAATCATAGTAATACTTTTCTCTTCTTTGATCTAAAAATTTTAAATAGGAATTTTTATTTCTTTATTTCATTTTGGAACTTAAAACTGAAGTGGAAGATTTTTATTTTCTATTAAGAAATTGGAATTGAAGTGTGTTCTTTGGTTAAATTCAGAAGCGAACTTGAACTTTTCTTTACTTCGTTGAGAAAATTTTAAATTGAACTACAAATTTTTATATTCCGTGAAAATATTCACAAGTATGGTATTACTTTTTCTATCTTCCACTAAAAAATTTAGAATTGAACTTTAAATTTCTTTATGTCCTTGTGAAAGAAAGAACTGAAGTGGAAGATGTTTATTTTATCTGGTGAAATTAGAATTGAATCGTGTTCTTTAGTAAAATTCAGAAGAGAACTTGAACTTTTCTTCACTTCGCTGAGAAAATTGTAAATTGAACTAGAACTTTTTATCTTCCTGGAAAATATTCACAAGTATGGTATCACTTTTTCTATCTTCCACCGAAAAATTTAGAATTGAACTTTAAATTTCTTTATGTCTGTGAAATAAAGAACTTAAGTGGAAGATTTTTATTTTCTCTGGAGAAATTAGAATTGAATTGTGTTCTTTGGTAAAATTCCGAAGAGAACTTGAACTTTTTTATCTTTCATGAAAAATTTGGAACAGTATTTTAAATTTTTCATCTCTTCGAGAAAATATTCACAGGTATGGTATTACTTTTTCTATCTTCCACCGAAAAATTTAGAATTGAACTTTAAATTTCTTTATGTCTTTGTGAAATATAGAACTGAAGTGGAATATTTTTATTTTCTCTGGCGAAATTAGAATGGAATTGTGTTCTTTGGTAAAATTCAGAAGAGAACTTGAATTTTTCTTCACTTCGTTGAGAAAATTTTAAATTGAACAAGAACTTTTTATCTTCCGGGAAAATATTCACAAGTATGGTATTACTTTTTCTTGTTTCCACCGAAAAATTTAGAATTGAACTTTAAATTTCTTTATGTCTTTGTGAAATTTAGAACTTAAGTGGAAGATTTTGATTTTCTCTGGTGAAATTAGAATTGAATTGTGTTCTTTGGTAAAATTCAGAAGAGAACTTGAACTTTTCTTCACTTTATTGAGTAAATTTTAAATTGAACTAGAACTTTTTATCTTCCGGTAAAATATTCACAAGTATGGTATTACTTTTTATATCTTCCACCAAAAATGAGAATTGAACTTTAAATTTCTTTATGTCTTTGTAAAAGTAAGAACTTAAGTGGAAGATTTTTATTTTCTCTGGTGAAATTAGAATTGAATTGTGTTCTTTGGTAAAATTCAGAAGAGAACTTGAATTCTTCTTCACTTCGTTGAGAAAATTTTGAATTGAACTAGAACTTTTTATCTTCCGGGAAAATATTCACAAGTATGGTATTACTTTTTCTATCTTCCACCGAGAAATATAGAATTGAACTCTAAATTTCTTTATGTCTTTGTAGAATAACGAACTTAAGTGGAAGATTTTTGTTTTCTCTGGAGAAATTATAATTGAATTGTTTTCTTTGGTAAAATTCAGTAGAGAACTTGAACTTTTCTTCACTTCGTTGAGAAAATTTACAATTGAACTAAAACTTTTTATCTTGCCGGAAAATATTCACAAGTATAGTATTACTTTTTTTATCTTCCACCAAAAAATTTAGAATTCAACTCTAAATTTCTTGATGTCATTGTGAAATAAAGAACTTAAGTGGAAGATTTTTATTTTCTCTGGTGAAATTAGAATTGAATTGTGTTCTTTGGTAAAATTCAGAAGAGAACTTGAATTCTTCTTCCCTTCGTTGAGAAAATTTTAAATTGAACTAGAACTTTTTATCCTCCGGGTAAATATTCACAAGTATGGTATTACTTTTTCTATCTTCCACTGAAAAATTTAGAATTGAACTTTAAATTTATTTATGTGTCTGTGAAATAAAGAACTTAAGTGGAAGATTTTTATTTTCTCTGGATAAATTAGAATTGAATTGTGTTCTTTGATAAAATTCAGAAGTGAACTTGAACTTTTATTAACTTCGTTGAGAAAATTTAAAATTGAACTAGAAATTTTTATATTCCGTTAAAATATTCACAAGTATTTCTATCAAGTATTACTTTTTCTATCTTCCTCCGAAAAATTTAGAATTGAACTCTAAATTTCTTTATGTCTTTGTGAAATATAGAACTGAAGTGGAAGATTTTTTTTTTCTCTGGAGAAATTAGAATTGAATTGTGTTCTTTGGTAAAATTCCGAAGAGAACTTGAACTTTTTTATCTTCTGTGATAAAATTTGGAATAGTATTTTAAATTTTTCATCTCTTCGAGACAGATCTGAACTAAAGTGGAAAATTTTTATATTATTTGGAAAAATAGAAATGATCAATGACTAATTTCTTTTTCATTGAGAAAATTCAGTAGAGAACTTGAACTTTTCTTCACTTCATTGAGAAAATTTTAAATTGGACTAGAACTTTTTATCTTCCGTGAAAACATTCATAAGTATGGTATTACTTTTTCTATCTTCCACCGAAAAATTTAGAATAGAACTTTAAATTTCTTTATGTCTTTGTTAAATAAAGAACTGAAGTGGAAGATTTTTGTTTTCTCTGGAGAAATTGGAACTGAATTCTGTTCTTTGGTAAAATTCAGAAGAGATCATGAACTTTTCTATCTTCTATGAAAAATTGAACCCCAAATCATAGGTTTCAGTCAACACATACCTACGAAAGGCTAAGAAATCCAGCTCAGAAAAGTCAAAAAATAGCAACCCACACATCCCAAATCATAGGTTTCAGACACCACACACCTACGAATGACTAAGGAATCTGGTTATGAAAAGTCGGAAATAGCAAATTGCATAGCTCAAATAATAAGTTTCAGACAACACACACCTATGAAATACTAAGAAACCTTAGCTCAGAAAAGCCTGAAATAGCAAACTATTCATCCCAAACTATAGGTTTCAGACAATAAACACCTATGAGGGACTAAGAATCCTAGCTCTGAAAAGTCCAAAAAGCAAACTACAAATCCCAAATCATAATTTTCTGACAGCACAAACCTATGAAAAGCTAAGAAACCTAGCTCAGAAAAGTCAAAAATAGCAAATTAACCATTTCCCAAATCATAGGTTTCAGACAACACATACGTAGGAAAGGCTAAGAAATCCAGCTCAGAAAAGTCAAAAATAGCAACCCACCCATCCCAAATCATTAGTTTCAGACAACACACATCAACGAAAGACTAAGAAATCTAGCTTAGAAAAGCCCGAAATAGTAATTTACATATCCCAAATCATAAGTTTCAGACAACATACACCTATGAAATACTATGAAACCTTAGCTCAGAAAAGCCTGAAATAGCAAATTAGACACCTCAAGTCATAAGTTTCAGACAACACACACCTACGAAATACTAAGAAACCTTGGCTCTGACAGCACACACCTATGAAAGGCCAAGAAACCTAGCTCAGAAAAGTCAAAAATAGCAAATTAACCATTTCCCAAATCATAGGTTTCAGACAACACATACCTAGGAAAGGCTAAGAAATCCAGCTCAGAAAAGTCGAAAATAGCAACCCACCCATCCCAAATCATTGGTTTCAGACAACACACATCAACGTAAGACTAAGAAATCTAGCTTAGAAAAGCCCGAAATAGTAATTTACATATCCCAAATCATAAGTTTCAGACAACATTCACCTACGAAATACTATGAAACCTTAGCTCAGAAAAGCCTGAAATAGCAAATTACACACCTCAAGTCATAAGTTTCAGACAACACACACCTACGAAATACTAAGAAACCTTAGCTCAGAAAAGCCTGAAATAGCAAACTACTCATCCCAAACTATAAGTTTCAGACAACAAACACCTATGAGGGACTATGAATCCTAGCTCTGAAAAGTCCGAAAAGCAAACTACAAATCCCAAATCATAAGTTTCAGACAACACACACCAACGAAAGACTAAGAACCTTATATCCCAAATCATAGGTTTCAGTCAACATACACCAACGAAAGACTAAGAAATCTAACTTAGAAAAGCCCGAAATAGTAATTTACATATCCCAAATCATAAGTTTCAGACAACATTCACCTACGAAATACTATGAAAGCTTAGCTCAGAAAGGCCTGAAATAGCAAATTAGACACCTCAAGTCATAAGTTTCAGACAACACACACCTACGAAATACTAAGAAACCTTAGCTCAGAAAAGCCTGAAATAACAAACTACTCATCCCGAACTATAGGTTTCAGACAACAAACACCTATGAGGGACTATGAATCCTAGCTCTGAAAAGTCCAAAAAGCAAAACTACAAATCCCAAATCATAGGTTTCAGACAACACACACCAACGAAAGACTATGAACCTTATATCCCAAATCATAGGTTTCAGTCAACACACACCAACAAAAGACTAAGAAATCTAACTTAGAAAAGCCCGAAATAGTAATTTACATATCCCAAATCATAAGTTTTAGACAACAGTCACCTACTAAATACTATGAAGCCTTAGATCAGAAAGGCATGAAAGAGAAAATTAGACACCTCAAATGATAAGTTTCAGACAACAAACACCAATGCAATACTAAGAAAAATAAGCTCAGAAAAGCCTGAAATAGCCAACTACTCATCTCAACCTAGATGTTTCAGACAACAAACACCTATGTGGGACTAAGAATCCTAGCTCTGAAAAGTCCAAAAAGCAAAACAAAAAATCCCAAATTATAGGCTTCAGACAACATACACCTACGAAAGTCTATGAAAACTAGCTTAGAAAAGACCGAAATAGAAAATTACATATCCCAAATCATAATTTTCAGTCAACAAACACCTACGACAGTCAATGAAATCCAGCTCTGAAAAGTCCAAAAGCAAACTACTCATCCCAAACTATAGGTTTCAGACAACAAACACCTATGAAAGGCTATAAAATCTAGCTCAGAAAAGTCAAAAATAGTAATTTACATATCCTAAATCATAAGTTTCTGACAACACACACCTATGAAAGGCTAAGAAACCTAGCTCAGAAAAGTCAAAAATAGCAAACTACTCATCCCAAACTATAGGTTTCAAAAAATATAAAAAAATGGGGGAGGGAAGGGGAGGGAAGGGGAGGGGGAGGAGGGGTGGGGGAGGGGAAGGTGAGGAGGGGGAGGAGAGGGAGGAGATGGAGAGGGGGGGCCTTTGGGGGCCAGGGGGGAGGGGGCCTTTGGGGCCTGGGAGGTCCTTTGGGGGTCTGGGGGACCCTTGAGGGCCGGGTGGCCCTTTGGGAGCCCGGTGGACCTTTGAGGACCGGGGGCTTCCTTCGGGGTTTGGGTGGGGTATGAGGACCCTTCGGGGTTGGGGAGGGGTATGAGGACTCTTTGGGGTTGTGGTAGGGGACCTCACAACACTGTGCAAATGGAACTTGTGTATTATGACGACCACAGAGTTTCACCCTCAAATCCTCTTCTAAAATCATCTTTTAAATCATCTTTTAAAATGTCTCTAACTGTTTCGCCGAAATAATTCCCTAAAACGGTTTCACCCAAATAATCCCTAATCGTAACTTCAGCGTATTCCTTTTGTTTTTGGCATCTCTGCGCTGTCACATTTCAAATTTCTAGGAAACCCTTTCCTACGTTAATCTCTCCATCTCATAAATGTTCCTAGCTACACTATTAAGGTTTCGTTAGAATATCAATTTATCTCTCCGACTTAAAGCTCAGTGAAGCCGTATTTAAAAATAGAATGTCTATCTCTTTAGACTCCCGCATAATTCCAAGATAACAAGTGATGTCATTTCTAATTCCTGACAATAAAGATCAATGAAGCCCTATTTAAAAATAGAATATTAATTTTTCTCTCTGACCTAAAGAACGTTTATCCCTCAGACCTAAGATTAAAGAAACCATAATATTTCTTAATTCCCCCTTCGTGAATCAATACATTCCCCTAGCGACTATGTAAATCAATTTCTCAGGTTAGGTTAGCCTAAAGATCAAAGAAGCCATGTTTGTTTCTTAATTCCCCTTTCGTAAATCATTACATTCTCCCCCGCCGATTATGTAAATCAAGCTCTCAGGTTAGGTTAGCCTAAAGATCAAAGAAGCCATGTTTGTTACTCACTGACAACGAACAGACATAAAACAGACATAAATTGCTGTTGACATCCATAAATGTGAGAAAGTTCCTGTTTTTTCATTCTCACTGACAACGAACCATAAAACAGACATGAATTGCTGTTGACATCTATGAAAAACATCAAATAAATTGACCAACACCCATAACCGTCCAAGAAAACATCCATAAAAGTGAGAAAAATCATGTTTTTTCAAGTGAGAAAAATCCTGTTTTTCAATTCTCACTGACAACGAACAGACATAAAAACATGCATAAATTATGTAAAAAAGTTGTAGGTGGCAGCAGGGGTGAGTCGTGGGACCTCCTGAGGCCTTTTTACTCAAGGGAAGTACAGAGCGAAGTTGAAACTTAGAACGGATAAAAATTATTGCTTCACAGCCTATCTAATATATATCAATAAAACTAGTGCAAATAAACCAACTAATTACGTTTCCTGTGTTTCTAAGATTATAGAAAACTAGCGCTTTACTGAAAACACAAACATCAAGTATTAAAAAAAGGAATATTGATTTGGGAGTCAAGCGTGAGTATGTAGCCTGACAATAATAAACTAATCTATAAAGCTTTTCATAGTCTTACGCCAATTGTAACATGAGTAATTTTCCATATACAATTAAAAATATCTTAAAAACATAAGCGTACAATTAAATATTCTTTTAATAACCGCAAAGTCATTGAACAGCATACATAAATAATGGATTGATTTATCAGGTAGCATTTTAGTCTCGCCAGCTGTAATACCAATAGTGATTAATAAACAGTTTTCAATTGTAAGAAATATGCTTTAGTATTTCTTGAAATGAATATCAAATAAGACATATATGAACTCTAAAAATGCGATTTTGAAGCTATGATACAAATTCTAAAGCTAGTCTATAGTCCTAATCCTAATGCTATCACGATGGCTTTACTTCGAACTTGTCTACAAACTAATCATGACATGTCCTTTTTAAAACCAAAACGACAGCCAGGCATTGAACTGAGCCATCGTGCAGAAGTGATACCAAATTAAGCGAGAAACAAAATTAGGCAACAATTCTAAAATGAATGTTGCTTTATCTTAAAAAGAATTGATCCTAAAAGGGATTGATAATATTTTTATTCTGTAAAAAACGTCCTTAATTGGTTTACTTTTACTGTACTAAAACTCCTATATTATTTTGTGTTTTCAGTAAAGTTCTAGTTTTCTATAATCCTAGAAACACAGGGAAGCATAATTAGTTGGTTTATACGTACTAGTTTTATTGATATATATATATATATATATATATATATATATATATATATATATATATATATATATATATATATATATATATATATATATTAGATAGGCTGTGAAGCAATAATTTTTGTCTGTTTTAAGTTTCAAACTTCGCTCTTTACTTCCCTTGGAAAAACTACATTTTTTAGATTAATCTTTGCTCGTTTTTATTCAAATTTAATGTTGTAAGAAACAACGCTGCCATGATCTTTTTTTTATTTATACGGAATAATTTATGTTCGTTTTAAGTTTTAATGTCATTCCTTAGTTTCAATTGAAAACTTATGGAGCTGTTTAAGGGCGCATTTAAAAGCTTATATTAATGCCTAATCGCTTTATGAATTTGACTTGATAGCACCTTCCCATAAAGCGCACTTTCCGTTTTCCCCCATTGTTTTCAAATGAAAAAAAGTTCCTTTTTCAATTAAATGACCAAAAAAGGTATTTTTCAAAACCCATGTAGGAGCAAAAAACTAAAGGGGCAAGGACGTCCCTTCCCCTCAATTACCGCAATTAGAACTAGCACACAGGCTTCGTCGCAGAGTGAAGTTTGAAGGTTTAATTCAAAACTGTTGATCATCAAAGCATAATTTTTGGTAGATTTTTAGTTTTAGTTTGTTTGTTTTCACAATAATCTCTTACTTTCAAGATGAGTAGGCGATTTATGAAACTTACTAAGTGCGATTGGAGGGGGAGTGTATGTGAGGGGTTCTTATGAACCTCTAGTTAAAGGCTTTGGACCATAATTATTGCAATGGTACCGTTTTATGCTTCCAAACTCTTCCACTTAGGAAGTGGCACCAAAAGTGCCGTTTTTAGTGCTATATGGCACTTATGGACAGTAAAATTGATAAGAAAGATATGAGTAATAGCTTTAAAATGAGTCTTCCCGGGATATGCTTTGAAAAATGAGTGCATCACATTTGCACAATTAGTGGATTATCTAAAACGTAATCATAAGAAGTGACAAACCATGATTGGGAAAAAGAATCCTTGGAGGAATCGAACGCATGATAATCTAATTTGAAGTTCTGCCCTGTACTAACAGAACCACGCCTCTAATAATCTGATTTAATATATTGGTGTTTGTGGAACTTTAATTGCATAGGTTATTAAGGGGTCCTTGAGGAGGAACATGCGGAGGTGGTGTTTCAAACCTCCAGTTAAGGGTTTTGGATCATAATTATTACAATTATACCGTTTTATACTTTTAAGATTTTCCACTTACGAAGTGGTACGAACAGTGTTATTTTCAGTGCTATATCTTACTTACGAATTGTAGAATTGATAAAATTACGTAGATATGAGCAAACGTTTTCAAATGAGCTATTAAACATCACTCTAAGAAGTTCTGGTAGCCCACTAGCCCCAGATTTTCTACTTGAGACATGGCACAAAAAGGGTCGTTTTTAGTACCATTTGAAACTTGCAGATGGTGGAGTTTATAGGAAGAATGTAAATATTAGCAATACTTTTTATATTAGCTATCAAAATCTATTTCCTATGTTCTGGTTGCCCGCTAGCACCATTCCTTGAGAAATGGCATAAAAAGTGCCCTTTTTCATGCCATATGGCACTCGCGGATGGCGGAATTTATATAAATCACGTACATATGAGAAATAGATTTTGAATGAGCTCTTAAGCATCTCTCTATGATGTTCTAGTAGCCCACTAGGCCTGGAAAAAAAGAAGAAAAAAAAGACCGTTTTACGTTTGTTATCTTTTAGTTACTATGGGCTGTGGTTCGCTCTTTACTAGGTTACAGCTAATGCTGGAACCATGACAAAGAGTTCATTGCAAATTCTCCATAGAAACTGGTTCATATTAAAATGTGTGAATTCTAATAGATGGTAGAATTTTTAAAGACCTAGTAAATATAAGCAATAGCTTATAATTGAGCCATTAAATATCTATCTA
This sequence comes from Artemia sp. Qi Xiang Cuo, assembly GCF_049724085.1. Classification (NCBI taxonomy): domain Eukaryota; kingdom Metazoa; phylum Arthropoda; class Branchiopoda; order Anostraca; family Artemiidae; genus Artemia; species Artemia sp. Qi Xiang Cuo. The sequence continues at coordinate 47,793,006 of NC_142797.1, read as the reverse complement.
CGATGGTGTGGTAGCCTGCTAATGTTTCAGTAGCTTAATGGTGAGCAGACGATTTATAAAACTTACTCAGGGGGTTGCAAGGGGGAGGGTGCGGGAAGGGTTCTTGTAAACCTTCAGTTAAGGGTTCTGGAACATAACTATCACAATAGTACCTGTTTTGTACTTCAGAGCTTTTCCACTTGTGAAGTGGCACCAAACGTGTTGTTTTCAGAGCTGTACCGCACTTACTTATGGTAGAATTGAAAAAAAAAAAAACAGTACGTTGATATGAGCAATAGGTTTCAAACGAGCCATTAAACATAACTCTTATTATTTTTTTTTTTTTTAATTCCCACCTCCTCTCCTCTCGGTGACTTTCAAATTTTCTTTAACAATATCTCATAACTTATTTAATGTCACCTACTCTTTTCTTAAAAAAAAAGAAAAACTTCTTAAAAAAATCCATATATTAAATTTATATAAAATTGAGCATTCCAAAAGATATCAGGTTATAAAAATAGAGGTATACTACATTTCAAATTTCATATACCTTTTAGGTTCATCCGATATCTCAGGCTGCCCTTCCCCCTTAGGGCACCCCTTCCATCGTGACCTTAAATTACACTTTTCAAATCTTTTTTCATCAACCTCTATTTCCCCTGAGATATTATTTATTTTTACTCCCCTCCCCCAAAATAACAATATAAAAAAAAGAGTAAGAAAGAAATGACAAACTCTACATTTACAAAAAAAAATACTAATAGGTAGACTGTCGCCTTATCCCTTCACTTCATTTCCTATACCCTTATTACTCATCATATCTTTCCCCTTTGGCTGCTCAATTCTCTTTAAACTTTATCTTTATCCTACTTTTAAAACTTCTCTAATCCCTTTAAAACGTTATCTTTATCCTGCTTTTAATACTTATTTCTTTATCATTCTTTTATTCCTTTTTTAAATAACAACAATTCAATTTCTAATTAAAATTTCTTACAAAAACTTTTTTTTTAACATAACTCTTATAAGTTCTGCTAGCCCAATAGCCTCAGCTTTTCCACTTGAGACATGGCACAAAAATTGCCGTTTCCAGTGCCATTTGGAAATTGTAGATGCTGGAATTTATAGAAAGAACGTAGATACGAGCAATATCTTTTATATGAGCTATAAAAAATCTGTCTTTCATATTCTAGTAGCCGGCTAGCGCCACCACTTGAGAAATGGCACAAATTGCCATTTCAGTGCCATGTGGCACTTGCAGATGGCGGAGTTTATAAAAAGCACGTAGATATAAGAAATAGCTTCTGAATGAGCTGTTAAGCATCTATCTATGATGTTCTAGTAACCCGCTAGACCTCGAGAAAAAAAAAGAAAAAAGGGAGACAGATCAGTGCTACCGATGCATAAAGCGATTTTCCTTGTTGTTCAAGGAGGGGGGTTGTAATTTTCCTGTATGAGATTTTCGACCATGCTGATTCCAATGGTACGTTTTTTATTTAGTCTGACGCCATTTTCGAGGGGTTCGGGCCTTTTTTCGAAATCACCATAAGTTTCTTTTTGCGATAAACTTTTACTTTTAAGACGAACCGAAATAATATTTACCATTCGCAAATCAGTGCCAGATGACAATTTATTTTCACCAGGCAGTTTATTTCAAAAAGCATTTTTTAACTTTTAGTTACTATGGACTATGGTTCGCTCTTTACTAGGTTGCAGCTACTGATGCAACTATGATGGAGAGTATATCCCTTGTCGATAGTGTAAATTCTGTCTACCGTGCTCCATTGACCCGCTGCTCGACATTCTATTTAAAATTGCAATCTCACAGCAGGACTTATGTACTGATAATTCGGTAACAATAATAACCGTTACAACATCTGACTTGTATTAAAAAACAACAGCTTGATTCGCTATTCAATAATGTCCTATCTAAAATAACGGACATAAATTTTATCGCGCTCCAAATTCACATCGTATATTCCAGTTTGTGTTGCGCATGTTGTTAGCGTTCTAGTCTAAATGGTTTTAAATCTGCCTGTTTTAGGTTTTGTCTATTATTAGTGATAAAAATGAAGTGATCTATTGTTCGAAACAGCTTGTTTTGCTTGTTCATAGCTGGCTAACCAATGCAAAATGCCTCACCCTAGAGTAGTTTTTCTACTAGCATTAACAGGAATCGGAATATTATGCCTTTTAGTTGTTGTGGGAGTTTGGGCGTCAGTTCGTGCTGGAAACTATCAAATTAAAGCTCATCCTTTGAGCGACCTTACAAGAGAAACAGTCATGAGCAAAACCAAAAGTGACAGGATGCTACAAGACGCTGCCTATTCTTCTATCACCTTACCTGACTTCTTTCAAGCTAAAGTACAAGACACAAACAAAAAGCCAGAGACAAGCCTTATTGGAAAGAGATTTCTTGAGGTTAATGACAACATAAACGGTAACCATAATTTTTTTTATGTATCTTTCTTTCAAATAGTTTGCAACAGAGGTGTCAATTTAAGACAGTCTAAGGGGGGGGGGGTGAAATATATTTGTCAAATCTAGGGGGAATTTTTGTTTCTTGATCTTTTTAATGAAAATACCAACACATATATACTTTAATGAAAATGCCGAAAAATGCCTTTGGAGTTACAGATTAGGGGGGGGGGGGCTATTCCTCCCTCCATTGACATACCTTGTTCGTGGTTAAGAATAGTAATTAAGGATCGACTCTTGCTAACAGTAGCCAAAACCCTCAAAGAGAGTTTTTGCAACAATTTGTACATTAAAAAAATTCGCCTCTAAAGGCTGCCTACCATGTTTCATTTACATAGCTGAATTAATTTCTTGAAAATATTGAAGAAAGTGGTGTCCGAAAAGCGAATATTTATTCGTAACGTAAGAAAATTTGCTTTCTGAATGATAAACTCAAATCGAAATCATTGGGCAATTACCAAAATCGAAGTGTGTATTTTTCGCAAGCATGTGCCAAGCGAAAGAATCAATGGAAAGATAATCCATATCTGGAATAAATAAGTTTCAATGCACTATCACCTTTGAACATGTTTGTAAGTGTGAATTTTTGTGTTGTGGCTTTCCGTTGATCGTAGATTTGATGTATATTTTGTTTTGTAGATCTGTTTTGCAGAAGCTCTTGGGGTAAGCGAAGTAAGCGGTCGCATAGGGCGCCAGCGACAGGGGGCGCCTTGAACAAGCAATGCCCTCTGTGGCAAAGGGTGTCAGAGGCGCACTCTGTGTCAGAGGGAGAGATCGACGCCGGAGGCCATGTGACTTAATCAAGACAAAACTATAAGATAATTGTTGAGCCTCCAAAATCGATTTATATCACCTAAAGAATGGTGTGATTTTTTAGGCATGAAATTGACTCAACTTTTGGTGCAAAGCACGTCAGCTGCTAGTGATTTTATGGCACTAATTTAAAATCTCTCAAGGAGAGTCGTGTTTACGTAGGGCAAAAAAGTGTAATGATAAATCGAATGAAGCATTTCAATAATGCCGACGACTAAATTTACATCAAGTCCCTCTTATCGTGTATTGATTTTGGTTTGAAACCAGTTGCAATGCTGCAGTAGACCGTTTCAGCAGTAGGTTAACATGAATTATTGACAAGAATGAAAATGAAGATATCCATCAATTTTGCTGCCATTTTTACTTGTTTTTACCCTCAATTACATTTAGGGTCGTTTAGTACATGGTGTAAATGCAATTTTTCTGCCTAATTTTAAACGAGTCAATTTTAATGTTTTGCCACTTTTCATATTCTAGGGGTGTCACTCCAGGACGAGTATACTACCTTCTATTCAGATTACGACATCAAGATGTTCCCTATTCAGACTTCACTCTCAACTGCAGCATCGCCTTCTTCAAGCGTTGCGTCTACTTTTCATAGAATTACTACTAAGCCAAAGCGACGTTCCAATTATCTACAGCCATCCCCCACCCTGGATGGTAAAACTCCTGAAAGCTCCCTAAGAATTGAAAGTGGTTCAGGACCTGACACATACCGAATAACGGAGATCGATGCAATGAAGGAAAAAGACGTTAATGAAGTATTATTCAGGCCAGTAAAGTTCACTGCTGAAGATGCTACCGTTCCTGCAAGGGACATTAACCATAGAAAAAATACTACTACCAGTACAGAAGGTAAGCTCCTTTTCAGTGAGGAATTAATTTTGTCAGGGATATTAATTTAAGTTTTTTGGCTGTTGAAAAGCTTCTAGGCTGAGTCCTACTTGAGGAAGGGTGCTCTGACAAAAAGTCGTTCGATATGATCGGCTATCCTCTGCCGTATAAATAACAATTCAATAAAGGGTTGCCACCAGCTCAAGAAAAAAAAACATGGCAAGCGTAAGAAAAACTTCTATGGCTTATCCATGGCAGCCTACCCCCAGGGTTGCCATCAGCCGAAGAAAAAAGTCCATGGCAAGCTCTGTTGCCAAAAGGGCGAAACAATTTGCCACTCACGACGCTTCGCCTCGCTCACAGGTACGGCTCTTCGATGACACAGATTCATATAGATGTGAAACGGAAGTGCTCGGTTTGCATTTTTTTCATATGATTGTTCGTCGAATGCGCTGGAATATTTAAACGTATCTCGCAAACCAGCAAAATGTTGAATATTCCGGCATTAGGGAGAAACTGTGAGTAAATGCAAAAACCGTGAGATTGCATCTGTTTGAACCAAGAGTTAATCTAGGTTCTGATGAGAAGTAAATAACCGTTAAAGAAGTAGGGAACTGCCGTAAGCGCAATGCCTGTCTCAAATCAGGCTAGACCCTCGCGTCCGTTTTCTTCTGGTTGATTTCTTCGTACGAAAAGATAATCAAATCGGTCAGAAGAAAAAGTTTGCATGAAGAAATGTGGGGGGGTCTAGCCTGATTAGATGTGATCTACTTTCCTTTATTCCGACTTTTCTTGACTTTTGAATTTATTTACTTTTGGTTCTGACAAAGCGGGATTCCGATTCGCGCCCCGACTCGACTGTTTTGCAACATGGAGATAAACGGCGTTCTGTCGCTAGGTGACGGGAATCGAAAACTGATGTGATTTCCCTCTCTGAAAAACCAGTTGAATCTGTTTTTGACCCTGTCGCCTTGTCGAGATTATGAGATGGACAACCAGTACTCAAAATAAGAATTTTTGCTACTAATAATTATTAGCAGAGGTATTGACTGGGTAATCGTTACATTGAGGCCCTATGGTGTTTTTGGTTTATATAACTCACTGTATTTCGGCCGAAACAGTTTTTTTGATTGGAGTTCTATTTCTTAACTCAGGGAAATTTTTTAGAGTACGTCCGGATCCTCATTCACGGTAGTTGACTTGACTACAGTCAAGTTCATCGTAGTTTAAGCAAGATCCTAACGATGAAAGTATGTGTTTTTGTCAGTAGGGCAAAACGTTGAAAAATTTTGTTCCAATTCTTTAAAAATGGCCCCTTAATACCAAGGGCTATTAATTAGAATAAATAGCTCTTATGAAAGTACTAAAAAAACTTCAGCGTAAAGAGCGAGGTATTGACTAGGGGGCGAACCCAATCATAAACGTAATAATTTCTGTCAGTTTTAAGTTTTGGTGTTGCTCCTTACTTTCAGTTGAAAAACATGTTTTTTTTTAGATTTAATTTCTGATCGTTTTTTAAATAATGCTGGGAAATCTGGCGCCTCTTTCTTAGCAATGTCCCTTCCCCCAAGAAAACTTCATCCGTGGAAAGATCCATGGAGGTCCACAAGTGCAACTTGGTTTATGGCTCTAAAAAACTTCCGGATTGGGGATTGCAAAATACATTATTTATGAAAAAACACATTTTGATTGCTATCTATTATTTATGGAAAATTCACAGCACATTTTAAGGATATTTAAATGCTAACATTGTGAAGGCTGTAGGATTTTCTTTACTTTCTATTCTTGTTGTCATAATTTTAGTTTAACCAATTATTGAGAGGAAGGCCGACCGAAAGGTTTCTTCACCAAGTCAAATAAAACAGAAAAAACAGCGTAGTTTCATTAGAGAGAAACGCATATATATTTTGCTTAGTAGGTATCTTGGCGAGAGTAGATGAGCCAAAAACAAATATTTTACGGACCAAGTCTTGGGGAGTATGAGTGAGTCAACATATAACATTAAAGGAGATGATTGCAATAAATATATTTACTAACTAAAATTGTTGCCTTGACACAAATGTGTATCCAGGATGTTTGTTCTGGGACATAGAGGTACAGAAAAAAACTTGAAAAACGCAAATATGATTTTTTGTTACGTTTTTACGGGTCGGAAAACTTCAGGAAGGGTTTGAACACAGTGACCCCCTCCCCTAGATATGGCCTTGGCTTGACAGTATCTTTAGTAAGAAAAACATAAAAAAGCTTGAGTTGCTTACACAAAGTCCAATCCACATGGGTGCTTAGCTGTATATCGATGTCTGGAGAAAATCACCATCTGTCCAACGCAATTGGCTTCTTCTTTTGGTTCTAGGCGTTTACCCCCCCCCCCCAGAAAATACCCCCCAGGAAAATACCCTCCCGGAAAATACCCCCTGCAGAAAATATCACCCCATCCCCCCGGTAAATACCCCTCCGTGGAAAATAAGCCTTTCCAAGCCTTTCAATTAAAAGACTTAGAATTTACCAAGTAGCTGAATTTGTTCTACGCAAAAGTGCTTTTTTTTATTTTTGATATTCACTCATCAATTAAAAGACTTGGAATTTACCAAGTAGTTGAGTTTGTTCTACTTGAAAGTGCTTTTATTATTAATTTTGATACTCAGTCATCAATTAAATGCCTTGAAATTTACCAAGTAGTTGAATTTGTTCTATGCAAAAGTACTTTTTTATTAATTTTTGATATTCAGTTACCAATCAAAAGACTCGGAATTTACCAAGTAGTTGAGTTTGTTCTATGCAGAGAGTGTTTTCTTAATAATTTTTCATGCTCAGTCATCAATTAAAACACAGTAAATTTATCAAGTAACTGAGTTTGTTCTATTCAAAAGTGTTTTCTTATTAATTGTAGACACTCAGTCACCAATTAAAATACCTATAATTTACCAAGTAGCTGAGTTTGTTCTGTGGAAAAGTGCTTTTTTTTATTAAGTTTTGTTATTCACTAACCAATTCAAAAAATTTAAACTTATCTTCTAGCTGAGTTTTTCCTATGTAAAAGTGATTTTCTTATTAATTTCTGATGTTCAGTAATCAATTATAAGACTTGGAATTTACCAAGTAGTTGAGTTTTTTCTATGCAAAGAGTGTTTTCTTATTAATTTTTAATGCTCAGTCATCAATTAAAACACAGTAAATTTATCAAGTAACTGAGTTTGTTCTATTCAAAAGTGTTTTCTTGTTAATTGTAGATATTCACTCATCAACTAAAGGACTTGGGATTTACCAAGTAGTTGATTTTGTTCTATGCTAAAGTGCTTTTTTATTAATTTTTGATACTCACTAATCAATTAAAAGACTTTGAATTTACCAAGTAGTTGAGTATGTTCTATGCAAAAGTACTTTTTTACTTATTATTGATACTGAGTCACCAATTAAAAAGACTTGGAATTTACCAAGTAGTTGAATTTGTTCTATGCAAAAGTGTTTTCTTATTAATTTTTGGTATTTACTGATCAATTAAAAGACTTGGATTTTACCAAGTAGTTGATTTTGTTCTATGCCAAAGTATTTGTCTTGTTAATTTTTGATACTCAGTCATCAATTAAAAGACTTGGAATTTATCAAGTAGCTGACTTTGTTCTGTGCAAAAGTTCTTTTTTTATTATTTATTGACACTCAGTCACCAATTAAAAAAGACTTGGAATTTATCAAGTAGTTGAATTTGTTCTATGCAAAAGTGTTTTCTTATTAAATTTTTGATACTCAATCATCAATTAAAAGACTTGCAATTTACCAAGTAGCTGAGTTTGTTCTATGTAAAAGTGCTTTTATTATCAACTTTTGATACTGAGTCATAAATTTAAAGACTTGAAAATTTACCAAGTAGTTGAGTTTTTTCTAGGCAAAAGTACTTTTTTATTAATTATCGATACTCAGTCATCAATTAAAAAAGACTTCGTATTTACCAATAAGTTGAATTTGTTCTATGCAATAGTGTTTTCTTACTAATTTTGATACTCAATCACCAATGAAATGACTTGTAATTTACCAAGTAGCTGAGTTTGTTCTATACAAAAGTTTTTTTTTTTTTTTTTATAAATTTTAAATACTCAGTCACCAATTAAAATACATGGAATTCCAAGTAGCTGAGTGTGTTTCTTATTAATTTTTGATACTCAGTCATCAATCAAAAGACTTGGAATTTACCAAGTAGTTGAGTTTGTTCTATGTAAAAGTGCTTTTTATTAGTTTTTTGTACTCGGTCATCAATTAAAAAAGACTTGGAATTTACCAAGTAGTTGAATTTTGGGGAGCTGCGTAGTGTCAATGAGCATCCATAGAGTATCATTGGTAGAGCCAAATAAAAATAAAAAAATAAATAAAAAATTAAAGTTGAATAATTTCAAGTCAAAAAAAGTATTCGGTCCAAAAAAAGAAAAGGGCTACTACAAAAATTATTTTTATAATAGTAAGACACGAGTAACATATCTATATCATTCTCATTTTTGTATTTTGAAAATATTAAATGTGATTTTTTTTTGTTTTAAACATATTTCATGTCATTTTAAGACATGTAAAAAAAAGTTGAAAACAATTTCTATGTTGATAATTTCGGAGACCACACTGCCTTTCCATGACGATAAAAAAAAGTTCAAAATAGGGATAAAATCCTTTTTAATAGACAGTGTATAGAAAATTCACAAAAAATACCAGATATTTGGGTCACATATACAGTGACATCACATATACCGTCATCAGTAGTTTTACTACTGATGACGGTCACTGTATATGTGACCGAAATATCTGGTATTTTTTGTGAATTTTCTATAAACTGTCTATTAAAAAGGATTTTATACCTATTTTGAACTCTTATTTTAATTTCTGTGTTAAAAAAAAAAAGTTAAAAAAAATTAAACTTAAAAAAAAGTCTCAAACATTTGGGGGGACGGACCAAAAAGCTGGGGGAGGGGATATTGGGGTCCTTGGTGGTTAGGTTCCTAGATGGCTGGAGTCCTTAATGGGTGGGGTCCTTGATGGTTGGGGTCCTTGATGGTTGTACTTGTACTTGTACTGTTGCACGTTCTGTTGCACGTTCTTGTACTGTTGTACGTTCAAGCCGCATCCAGACTCATCGTGGCGCCTAGCAGATGACGACATGTCTCATTCCATAGGTTTCGCTCGAGGGTGGCAGGCTACACCATTTCCAGCCACTGGCGATCCCAGCGACGGCCGTATTTTCGGAATCCTCCGATTGGCTCCAGATAAGACTTAATTGTTGCTAGCCACGTCTTCTTTTGGCCTCCTGCCCTCTTCTTCGATGCCGGTAGTGGTAGAAATTTGAAACATTTTTTGCTTATATGGTCATCTGGTCTGCGCATTGTGTGGCCAAACTATCTTAGTTTTCTGTGATTAACAATGTCGGAGATATGTGGGTGATCCCCGTATCTTCTCCTGACTTCTTCATTCAAGATTCTATCTGAGAGGCAGATGCCCAGGATATAGCGCAGGCATTTGTGGTTGAATATATTCAAGCTTAACGCTTGGGCTGCTTTAAGTGACCACGTTTCACATCCATAGAGGAGGACAGAAAGAAGCATAGCTTCATAAACTCGGAGCTATGTGAGTGGCGATACTTCGCTCCACTTCCAGAGATACTTCCGTAGTTGAAAGAAGACACTCCTGGCTGACAATATGCTGCTCTGGATTTCTTCTGATGATTCGCCGGCAGGGTTTACCATCGATACGAGGTATTTGAAAGACTGGACGTCCTCTATCTGATTACCATTTAGGGTCACTGGGGTTTCATCCATCCCATCTGTTCGCATGGATTTTGTTTTTGTAGGCTTATTTGGAGACCAGTCGAGAGTACCTTGACTGCCACGTCATTTATCATAGCCTGTGCTTCTGCAACGGATTCAGCAAGCATGTCCATATCGTCAGCATAGTCAAGATCTGTGACGGAGAAGGACGGGGTCACTGCAATGCCTTTATACTTGTCCAGAACCCCGAGGATCCAATCAATGACGAAGTTGAACAAAGTTGGTGAAAGGACACAGCCTTGACGTACACCTTCCTCGATCAGGATCAGATCTGAAAGATCGCCATCGACTCTTACCCGGGCCTTTGTTCCAGCATAGTATGCCTTGAGTAGATTGATGATCTTCTCATGCACACCGTCCTCTCTCATTGCTTCCCATGCTGCATCACGATGGACCGAATCAAACGCGGTAATAAAGTTTATGAAGATTTGGATTGTTTCCTGCTGCTGTTTAAACCGGTGTTCAAGGATCTGTCGCAGGCTAAAAATCTGGTCACAGTAATCCCTGCCCAGCCTGAATCCTGCTTCGTTGGGTCGCGTTCGGCTGTTTCTGGTGTCTCTGAATCTATTCAAAAGTATGACTGCGAACAGCTTGGCAGCAATGGGGACAAGGGATATACCTCGGTAATTTTTGCAGTCCGGTGGGTCTCCTTTTTTGAAGATAGGGACAATTATTGAGGTCTTCCAGTCATCTGGGATGTGTTCATTGTCCCAGCCTTGGATTATCACGCTATGAAGTTCATCCACCGCCACCTCGGGGAGAGCTTTCAGTAGCTTGGCACGAATACCATCTATTCCTGGGCTTTTATGGTTTTTCAAAACTTGGATCGCCTTAATTACTTCATCCGTTGAGGGTGGGTCCGCACATACATTTTCATAAGCCTGGTTGTGCGGAGGGTTCTGCGGTGCTGTAAGTGATTGCTTTCGATTACTATTGTCTTCTGGTCTCAATAGCTCTTAGAAGTGAACTCGCCATCTTTCGATACGCTCCTCGCTGCTTGTGAGTATTTTCCCATCCTTCGCCTTAAGCGAAGGGATGGTAGTTTGCTTCTTCTTCCCAGTGCATTCTCCAAGTATCTGATAGAGTTTTCGTGTATTGCTCCGGGACGCGGCTCTTTCCATATCACTGGCAACATTAGACCAGTAGGATTTTTTGTCAGCTCTTACCGAGTTGTGACAATCTTGTCGTAGCACTTTGTATGTGGGGGACTTCTTGTTGGTCATTTCTTTTTTCTTGGCAGAGAGTTTGAGTGTCTTTTGTGAGATCCATTTGTTGGTTTTACGCTTAACAAAGCCAAGTATGTTTGAGGCAGCTTCATTGATGTTGTCCTTGAATTTGCTCCATTTTTTCTCAATCTTTATCTTGGGGCAGTTGGGGCACTGATCAGTCGGGGTTGCTTCCTTGGTGTCATCTTGATGGAGAGCGAAGCGGTTTGAGAGTTCAAGGACAAATGCTCCTCGGTACTCATCCACTTTCAGCTTCGACACGTCTATTTTCTGGTTCGGCATAGTAGTCTTCCTTGAGCTAAGTCTGTACTTTAGCCTAGTCTTCAGCAACAAGTGATCAGATCAATTTTTCGATCCCGTGTCAGCACCTCTGTGCACTCTCGAGTCCAACACCATGGATTTCCATCGTCGGGATACAAGGAGATAATCTATTTGGGCCTTTACTCTTCTATCGTGTGATTCCCATGTATACGTAAGACACGGATTGTGCCTAAACCAGGTGTTAGCCCCAGCGAGATTGTTCTGCATTGCGAACAGTAAAAGCCCGTTTCCATTTGTGCACCTGTCTCCGAGGCCGTGCTTGCTGATCGCCTGTTCCGAGTTATTCAGCTTTCCGCCGATTCTGGCATTGAAATTGTCTCCAATTAGGAGGATATCTTTCCGGGGAATCTTATCAATGACTGTCTGCAGGTCACTGTAAAACTGATCTTTTTGCTGTTTAGTGGCATCTCTTATTGGGGCGTAAACGCTAAGGATAGTCAGATTGTTCTTGCGACCTTTAATTCTTGCCCGTACGATTTTCTCAGACACAGGCTCATATTTGATGAGCCCAGTGACTGCTTCGGGGGACAACAGGATACCTACTCTTGCTCGGCCAGATCCATCTAATGGTCCCGAGTTATAAAAAGAGACCACCTTCCCAGCCAAGGATTCAAGGGTCAAGATGTTACGTCCATTTAGTCTCGTATCAGAAACGCACAGAATATCAAGGTTATAAAGATAAAAATCATCAGCTACAAAAGCTTGTGTCAATGAACATTTAATCGAGCATAGGTTCCAGCAGCCGATATTCAGGCCTTGTGCTCTTGATAGGACGGTAGCTAGCATACTTTTCGACGAGAGTGCCATTCTCGTCGCATCGCATAATACCGGGGATGCCGTAGCCAAACTTTTCATCATCATATTTGTCATCATCATTGAGCGTTTCTTGGGGATAAGGTACACCACAAGGTCCCCAGTCTTGCGGTCACCCGAAGCGCGTTGGCCATCACCTTGCTAGGCATGGAGCTCAGTGATGTTTACACCCTTCACCACTTTGAGGTTCGCTAACAGATTTCCTATGCTGTCTAGGGACGGAGGGTCAAGTCCCAGTGCCTGGATGCCCACCACCGCCGTGGAAATTTCCAGGCTTAGCTAGCCCATTGCTCCTACCTAGAATCAGCAATAGGCTTCGGAAGGGTACATAACCTTGATGGTTGTGGTATGGATGGATACACAACCTTGATGGTTGTGGTATGGATGACTAATGGCTGTCGTATCATTGCCTTAAATTTATACGACTTTATTAATTTTGGCTTTATGCATATTCCCAATCCTAAACAATATTCTATATTAACTGCACTCCTGGCTTGGTACTTGTTTAGTATCAGTAGTTCATTCACATTCATTCAGTGATCATCTCTCTGTGTACTAGGAGAGTTGCCTCTGTGAAAAAACCAGTTTCTGGTTATATTTTATTATTTTATTTGAACTGAATTGTTACATTGGTTTTCAAGATAGCCAGAGAATAGCAGTGGCGAATTTGGATATTATTCAGAAAAGGAGCGTTTTTTTTGTTGGTGGGGGGGTCGTTAAACACCCCCTTGCCTTCAAGTCCCGTTTAATGATACTTTGTGATTGGAATAGGGGTTGAAATGATTGATTCAACAGCGGTAGCGAATATTTTGGCAGAAATGAATTCCAAATTTGGACCGATTGGAACCTATGGCAAGACACATCAGTGGAATCGAGTCAGAGATTTCCACATTATCCCAAAGTATGAATGCCGCAATCAACATGTTGCAATGCGATTCCTAGGCCGTTCAGAAGTAGCGAATTTAAATTCGGAATTGAGGTCGGCTAAAAGGAAAATCATCCAGATGGAGGCAGAGAACAAGAGAGCAAACGTAGTCTTATATAATTTTGCACCCCCACTTCAGCCTGGAAAATCCCTTCGAGAAGAAGTTATCTTAATGTTTAACTCGATTATGCCATTCTTAGGCCTAAGGCAGCCCGATATTAAGGACGTTTTTCGATTGAAAGCAACCAACGGTATTCGACCCGTGCTTGTGAAATCTAACAGCACATTTTTTAGGGATTCTATCTTGAAATCAAGTCGTAACCTCAAGGGGGATAATTTGGCTGTGAGTCCTGATTACACGGAGCATGAGAGATTGATCCGGAATAAGCTGAAGCCGTTTTTAGAGGCAGCGAAAAATAATAACAAATCCGGTAAGCTGCTCGGGACTAAACTGCAGATTGAAAATAAGTATTTTTCATATGATTTCGACCAGAAAATTTTGATAGAAATACTATCGCAAATGGCTGGGCTGTACAACCAAAAATTTATCCCGTCGCAAGGCGAGAGGAATAGTGGAAGTGGAAGGATAGACGGTCCACAGAAAGTGGCGCAGGGTAGGATGGTGGGAGAGAATGCTATAGCTGGGTAGTCGGCACGTATTTTAGTATTTAGAGGAAACCCTAACGTGGTGGCTAAGCGCAGTAATCAAGAATTGGGTACACCTAGTCCCAGTAATGTGCATTTGAGCAAAGTTATCCGTGATGGTGGAAGTGTGGATAATAGCCCGAACAGTAATCTGGCCAGCCCAATTGTTCCGGTTTGAATGATAACGGGATAATTAATTACGGACGTATAGGTAAAAGCGGGCGATGGTAAATTAATTGAAGTGAATTTACCCCACTGGAATATGCAAGGATTTTGTTCTAGGAAAGTGTCGGAATTGATGAAGTCAAGGAATTGGAATGTAGTATCTTTAGTAGAGACGTGGCTAGAAAAAGAGGTTTCTGTTCCGGGATATCAGTATTATGGGAGCCACAGGAAAAAATCGCAAAATGGTAGGGTATACGGAGGTGTAGCATTATTAGTGTGTGAAAACTGGTTTGATAAAAATTGTATTGCGCGTATTAAAAAAAAAATTGGCAAATGCTGTGGATTAGAGTGCAATTACAAGGTGTGAATGATATTTTTTGTTCAGTATATGTACCACCTGAGTCGAGTTCCTTTTCTGATGAAGATACGTGGTCTATCTTAGAAGAAGAAAAGTGTGATTTGTCTGATAAATTTACCTCTGATTTGTTTTTCTTTTTGGGTGACTTTAATGGTTACACAGGATGCTTTACGTGCCATGCCTGAGACTGAGTAACCACTGGGAGGTTTGGGAATTTTTGGGAATTTCAGTATCCTGCAGAGGACGAGTAAGAAACACCTTTGACGGAAAAATAAATCGGGAAGTAAGCTTTTGGGGTTTTGTGGTAAGGAGAATTTAGTTGGTTTGAGTGGGAGGGTAGGAATTGATAGTAGGGGGGGGGGGTACATGTTTTTCGAGGATGTCTCCAAGCGTGATAGATTATTTGATTGTTAGCAAGGAACGTTTTACTCGGTGTATCGATTGTGAGGTTATGGGGACACAGGATTCAGACCATTTGCCTATAAGAGCTTGTTTTAATGTGAAGGGTACACTAGATCGTCAAAAGGATAAATAGGGTAGAAGATAAGATAAGGAGAGTGAAGTAGTGAAAGTAAATAAGCCCCTTAGAATAGATCAGACTAATGAGGAAATACTTAGGCTATATTTTTCTGATGAAAGTTCAGAGAAAAGACTAGAGAAGAGCGCTCAGTTGACAAAATAGGGTGATCTTGAATCTTCTCTCACAGAACATTGTGGGATTGTATGTGATATAGGGAAGGAATCAAGGCTAGGGAATAGCAGTAAAGTTAGGCCCAAGGGGATTTTTTTGATGAGGAGTGCAAAAATTGCAGGAGAAGAGTGATAGAAGCTGAACGGTAGTGTGCCACATGAAATGTATGAACAATTAGAATTGTATCGTGAGAAGGAAGGAATATAGAAAGCTAGTTCAAAGAAAAAAGAATAAGTTTAGGTTAGAAGAAGCTCGGAAGATTAAGGATGCGTTTAGTAAGGCGGACTCTAGGGAATTTTGGAAGCCTTTGAAGAGTTCCGTTGGTGGGACACGTGATGTTGGTGAAGTCCCCCCAGCCGAGAGTAGGGCTGAATATTTGCAAGGTAAGTTTGAGGAAGTAGTAGAAGGTGAACCGCTAGATAACTTCAGATTTAGATAGGGTTATGGATTTACCGTTGAGTGAAGATGATTCAAAGTTGGTTATTGAGGTGAAGTATAAGGAATTATGGGAAGGGATGAAGAAAATGAAGAGAGGACCGGTGCCAAGTCGAGATGGAATTCCAATTAAAGTGTGGAAGTGGAGTAGAGTATGAATAATTTAGAATCTAAGCCTTTTGTTTTCAGCATTTTTGAGTAAAGGGTATTGGCCTAGGGAATGGTCGATATCTATTCTGATGCCGTTGAATAAGAAAGGAGATAAGCCAGTCCATAGTAATTATAGATGTATCAGTATGGGATGGGGAATAGTATTAGAAGGCTTTTTTGTAAGGTATTATGTTCAAGGTTAGATAAATGGTTAGAATCACAGAAGAAGATGATAGATATACAGGCAGGTTTCAGGAAGGGATATAGTGCTATAGACCAGTTATTTGTTTTGAGTGTGTTGATAAGAAAATATACTAGAGGATGAGAAAATAGGTTATATGCAGCTTTTCTGGACTTGTGAGGAGCTTTCGATGAA
Source organism: Artemia sp. Qi Xiang Cuo (assembly GCF_049724085.1). Lineage (NCBI taxonomy): Eukaryota > Metazoa > Arthropoda > Branchiopoda > Anostraca > Artemiidae > Artemia > Artemia sp. Qi Xiang Cuo. The sequence goes on along the minus strand of NC_142797.1, from coordinate 47,776,999 downwards.
GTAGTTAGGAAGCACCTTATCGAGAGTCTGCTACAATTAGGGTTGTCCTTGATATTAGTAGGTTTGTTATGATATTAGTTGCTATGTATAGTGTAGTTAGGATCGTAGTTCGAGTTGGGAAACAGTTTTCTAGGGTAATTAAAAGTTATTATTAAATAAAAAAAAAAAAGTTTTTTAAACTGAAAGTAAGGAGCGACATTAAAACTTAAAACGAACAGAAATTATTCTGTATATGAAAGAGACTGTCCCCTCCTCAACGCCTCGCTCTTTACGCTAAAGTTTTTTATTATTTTAAAAAATAGAGTTGTGAGACAGAGTCAAACTTTAGCGTAAAGAGCGAGGAGTTGAGGAGGGGACAGTCTCCTTCATATACAGAATAATTTCTGTTCGTTTTAAGTTTTAATGTCGCTCCTTACTTTCAGTTTAAAAAACTTGTTTTTTTTTTATTTAATTTTTGAACGTTTTGAATAAATGCAGGTTTTGATCTTGGCTCACCGTACATGAATAATTAAAACAAAATTTTCATATTAATTTAATTTTATTTGGTTAAATGGTTTTCGCGGAAATAGTTTAATTTTATTTACAAACGTTTTTCTTAGCAATAAATATACATAACTTGCGAATTAACTTACATAACGAACTTCTACATTCAGATATTTTTAATACGTTTATTGCGGTGTTCGCCCCCTAATCAATACCTTGCTCTTAAGCGAAAGTTCAAATTTTGTTCCAATTCTTTAGAAATGACCGCTTAATCACAAAGGCCGTTAATTAGAATAAATAGCTCTTATGAAAGTACTAAAAAATCTTTGGCTTAAAGAGCGAGGCATTGACTACGGGGTGAACCCAATTATATATGTAATATTTTCTGTTCCTTTAAAGTTTCGACGTTGCTGCTGTTGCAGTTCAAATACTTGTTTTTTTATATTAAATTTATGATCTTTTTTTAAATAATGCTGGGAAGTCCGGCGTCCCCTTCATAGCAATGTCCCTTCCCCCATGAAAACTTCCTTCATGGAAAGATCCTCCCACATAACCCCTGACACCCCCCCCTACCAGGAAAAATCTCCCCTGAAAACGTCTGTATACTTCCAAATAACCAATACTATATGTTAACATTGGGTAAAGTCCATAACTTTCAGCACTCCCCCCGGGAACTTCGGGGGATTAAGTCATCCTAAAAGACATACTTATAATATTTTCGAACATGTTGAACAAAATGGCTACCTCAAAATTTTGATCAGGAGACTTTTGGAAAAAATGAGCTTGGGAGGGGGCCTAGTTGCCCTCCATTTTTTTGGTCACTTAAAAAGGGCACTAGAACTTTCAATTTCTATTCCAATGAGCCCTCCCACGATATTCTAGGACAACTGGTTCGATACGATCACCCCTGGGAAAATAAAAAACAAAAAAAAAACAAACAAATAAACACGCACCCGTGATCTTTCTTCTGGTAAAAAATGCAAAATTTCACATTTTTGTAGATGGGAGCTTGAAACCTCTACAGTAGGGTTTTCTGATACGCGGAATATGATGGTGGGATTTTCATTAAGGTTCTATAACTTTTAGGGGGTCTTTCCCCCTTTTTTCGAAAATCAGCCAAATTTTCTTAGGCGCCTAACTTTTGATGAGTAAGATTAAACTTGATGAAACTTATATATTTGAAATCAGCATTAAAATGTGATTCTTTTGGTGTATCTATTTGTATCAAAATACCGTTTTCTAGAGTTTCGGTTACCATTGAGCCGGGTCGCTCCTTACTTACAGTTCGTTACCACGAACTGTTTGAAAAGTATTATAGGGGTTAAGAAAGGCTGTAGTTTATCTCATAGACTATTTTTCTTTATTTATAAATGATATAGAGGATTATTTTAGGAGTAGGGCTGCACCATGTATTGAGTTATCGTGTAAATCTTTGTTTGCTCTCCTTTTCGCGGATGATATAGTGTTGATAATAGTATTTGGAGAAAAAGGGGGACAAAGTGAAATTTTTTATGTGAATGGTAGTGAGTTAAAGATTGAAAAGGAGTTTGTGTATTTAGGGTGTAAGGTTACATCTAATGGAAGGTGGAGTAGTCATGAGTAGAAAGGGGGGTGCCAGTCCCACGCCCCCCACGTGGTTTATGGTTTTCTCAGTGAGAATGAAAAAACAGGAATTTTCTCACTTAAAAAAACATGAATTTTCTCACTTTTATGGTTGTTTTCTTTGATGGTTATGTGTGTTGGTCAATTTATTTGATGTTTTTCATTGATGTCAACAGCAATTCATGTCTGTTTTATGGTTTTTGTCAGTGAGAATGAAAAAACAGGAACTTTCTCACTTTGATGGATGTCAACAGCAATTCATATCTGTTTTTATGATTTTTGTTAGTGAGAATGAAAAAACAGGAACTTTCTCACATTTATGGATGTCAACAGCAATTTATGTCTCTTTTATGGTTTTTTTCAGTGAGACTGTACATGCTCGACGCGAATGTTATGAGATTGTTTGGCTAACCTAACCTGAGAAATTGATTTACATAATCGGTGGGGGAATTACTGGTTCACGAAAGGGGAATTAAGAAACAATCATGGCTTCTTTGATCTTTAGGCGAACCTAACCTGAGAACTTGATTTACATAATTGGCGGTGAAATTATTGATTCACGAATGGGGAATTAAGCAACAAACATGGCTTCTTTGATCTTTAGGCGAACCTAACCTGAGAACTTGATTTAAATAATCGGCGAGGGAATGATTGATTCACGAAGGGGGATTAAGAAACAAACATGGCTTCTTTGATCTTTAGGCTAACCTAACCTGAGAAATTGATCTACATAATCGCTAGGGGAATATATTGATTCACGAAGGGGGAATTAAGAAACATTATGGCTTTCTTTAATCTTAGGTCTGAGGGATAAGCGTTCTTTAGGTCAGAGAGAAAAATTAATATTCTATTTTTAAATAGGGCTTCATTGATCTTTACTGTCAGGAATTAGAAATAACATCACTTGTTATCTTGGAATTATGCGGGAGGCTAAAAAGATAGAAATTCTATTTTTAAATACGGCTTCAATGAGCTTTAAGTCGGAGAGATAAATTGATATTCTAACGAAACCTTAATAGTGTAGCTAGAAACATTTATGAGATGAAGAGATTAACGTAGGAAAGGGTTTCCTAGAAATTTGAAATGTGAAAGCACAGAGATGCCAAAAACAAAAGGAACACGCTGATATTACTTTTAGGGGATTATTTGGCTGAAACGGTTTTAGACATTTTAGGGAATTATTTCGGCGAAACAGTTAGAGACATTTTAAAAGATGATTTTAGAAAAGGTTTTAGAAGAGGTTTTGAGTGTGGCCGTTATAGTAAACAAGTTCTATTTGAACAGTGTCGTGAGGTCCTCTACCCCAACCCCAAAGGGCCCCGATCGCCCTACCCCGATCCAAAGGGTTCCAATCCCCATACCCCAATCCCGAAGGAACCCCCGGTCCCCAAAGGTTCCCCGGGCTACCAAAGGGCCCCCAGCGCCCCAAAGGCCCCTGAGCCCCCCCCCCCATTTTTAATTTTTTTTTAAGGCTTTATTATATCTTTTCAGAACAAGTTATTTTCTTAATGTCCATCCTAAACCCATTTTACAAGTTGAAGTACCCATCCTTTTCACCCACAACTTTACTATACCCCCTCCCTCTCCCTCCCTCTCCTCCCCCCTCCTCACCTTCCCCTCCCCCCTCCCCCTCCCCCTCCCCTCCTCCCCCTCCCCTTCCCTCCCCCATTTTTTAATATTTTTTTTTGTGCATTGAGACACAGAAGGACCCAATCCCCCCGCCCACCCCTCCCCCTAAAGGGCCCCCAGCGCCCCAAAGGCTCCTGAGCCACCATTTTAATACTTTTTTAAGGCTTTATTATATCTTTTCAGAACATATTATTATTTTAGGGAATTATTTCGGCGAAACAGTTAGAGATATTTGAAAAGATGATTTTTGAAGAGATTTTAGAAGAGGATTTGAGGGTGAAACTCTATGGTTGTTATAATACACAAGTTCCATTTGAACAGTGTCGTGAGGTCCTCTATCACCAACCCCAAAGGAAGTCCCTGGTCCTCAAAGGTCCCCCCAAGCTCCCAAAGGACCACCCGGCCCTCAAGGTGATTTTGGATATGTAAATTACTATTTCAGGCTTTTCTAAGCTAGATTTCATAGTCTTTCGTTGGTGTGTGTTGTCTGAAACCTCTGATTTGGGATTTGTAGTTTTGCTTTTTTTACTATTAAGAGAAAGGTTTATTAGTAACTCATAGGTGTGTAGTGTCTGAAACCTATAGTTTGGAATGAGTAGTTTGCTATTTCAGGCTTTTCTGAGCTAAGGTTTCTTAGTATTTCGTAGGTGTGTGTTGTCTGAAACTTATGACTTGAGGTGTCTAATTTGCTATTTCAGGCCTTTCTGAGTTAAGGTTTCATAGTATTTCGTAGGTGAATGTTGTCTGAAACTTATGATTTGGGATATGTAAATTACTATTTCGGGCTTTTCTAAGCTATATTTCTTAGTCATTCGTTGGTGTGTGTTGACTAAAACCTATGATTTGGGATATAAGGTTCTTAGTCTTTCGTTGGTGTGTGTTGTATGAAACCTATGATTTGGGATTTGTAGTTTGCTTTTTGGACTTTTCAGAGCCAGGATTCATAGTCCCTCATAGGTGTTTCTTGTCTGAAACCTATAGTTTGGGATGAGTAGTTTGCTATTTCAGGCTTTTCTGAGCTAAGGTTTCTTAGTATTTCGTAGGTGTGTGTTGTCTGAAACTTATGATTTGAGGTGTGTAATTTGCAATTTCAGGCTTTTCTGAGCTAAGGTTTCATAGTATATCGTATGTGAATGTTGTCTGAAACTTATGATTTGGGATATGTAAATTACTATTTAGGGCTTTTCTAAGCTAGATTTCTTAGTCTTTCGTTGATGTGTGTTGTCTGAAACCAATGATTTGGGATGAGTGGGTTGCTATTTTTGACTTTTCTGAGCTGGACTTCTTAGCCTTTCCTAGGTATGTGTTGTCTGAAACCTATGATTTGGGATGGTTAATTTGCTATTTTTGACTTTTCTGAGCTAGGTTTCTTAGCCTTTCATAGGTGTGTGCTGTCAGAAAATTATCATTTGGGATTTGTAGTTTGCGTTTTAGACTTTTCAGAGCTAGGATTCTTAGTCCCTCATAGGTGTTTGTTGCCTGAAACCTAAAAAAGTTCAAGTTCTCTTTTGAATTTTACCAAAGAACACACTTCAATTCTAATTTCTACAGAGAAAATAAAAATCTTCCACTTAAGTTCTTTATTTCACAAAGACATAAAGAAATTTAAAGGTCAATTCCAAAATTTTCGGTGAAAGAAAGAAAAATTAATACCATACTTGTGAATATTTTCACTGAAGATAAAAAGTTCTAGTTAAATTTAAAATTTTTTCAACAAAGTGAAAAAAATATCAATTTCTCTAATGAATTTTAAAAAAGAACAAAATTAAATTATAATTTCTCAAGAGAAAATAAAAATCTTCCACTTAAGTTATTTATTTCACAAAGACATAAATAAATTTAAAGTTCAATTCTATTTTTTCGGTGGAAGATAGAAAAAGTAATACCATACTTGTGAATATTTTCACGGAAGATACTTGTGAATATTTTCACGGAAGATAAAAAGTTCTAGTTCAATTTAAAATTTTCTCAACGAAGTGAAGAAAAGTTCAAGTTCTCTACTGAATTTTACCAAAGAACACATTCAATTCTAATTTCTCCAGAGAAAATAAAAATCTTCCACTTAAGTTCTTTATTTCACAAAGACAAAAAGAAATTTAAAGTTCAATTCTAAATTTTTTGGTGTAAGATAGAAAAAGTAATACCATACTTGTGAATATTTTCACGGGAGATAAAAAGTTGTAGTTAAATTTAAAATTTTCTCAACGAAGTCAAGGAAAGTTCAAGTTTTCTTCTGAATTTTCTCAATGAAAAAGAAATTAGTTATTGATCATATCTATTTTTCCAAATAATATAAAAATTTTCCACTTTAGCTTAGATCTGTCTCGAAGAGATGAAAAATTTAAAATACTGTTCCAAATTTTTCACAGAAGATAAAAAAAGTTCAAGTTCTCTTCGGAATTTTACCAAAGAACACAATTCAATTCTAATTTCTCCAGAGAAAACAAATATCTTCCACTTCAGTTCTTTATTTCACAAAGACATAAAGAAATTTAGAGTTCAATTCTAAATTTTTCGGTGGAAGATAGAAAAAGTAATACCATACTTGTGAATATTTTCACGGAAGATAAAAAGTTCTACTTCAATTTTAAATTTTCTCAACGAAGTGAAGAAAAGTTCAAGTTTTCTACTGAATTTTACCAAAGAACACAATTCAATTCTAATTTATCCAGAGAAAATAAAAATCTTCCACTTAAGTTCTTTATTTCACAAAGACATAAATAAATTTAAATTTCATTTCTAAATTTTTCGGTGGAAGCTAGAAAAAGTAATATCATACTTGTGAATATTTTCCCAGAAGATAAAAAGTTCTGGTTCAATTTAAAATTTTCTTAACAAAGTGAAGAAAAATTCAAGTTCTCTTCTGAATTTTACCAAAGATCACAATTCAATTCTAATTCCACCAGAGAAAATCAAAATCTTCCACTTCGGTTCTTTATTTCACAAAGACATAAAGAAATTTAAAGTTCAATTCTAAATTTTTCGGTGGAAGATAGAAAAAGTAATACCATACTTGTGAATATTTTCACGGAAGATAAACAGTTCTAATTCAATTCTAAATTTTTCAGTGGAAGATAGAAAAAGTAATACCATACTTGTGAATATTTTCCCGGAAGATAAAAAGTTCTAGTTCAATTTAAAATTTTCTCAACGAAGTGAAGAAGAATTCAAGTTCTCTTGTGAATTTTACCAAAGAACACAATTCAATTCTAATTTCGCCAGAGAAAATAAAAATCTTCCACTTCATTTCTTTATTTCACAAAGACATAAAGAAATTTAAAGTTCAATTCTAAATTTTTCGTTGGAAGATAGAAAAAGTAATACCATACTTGTGAATATTTTCAAGGAAGATAAAAAAGTTCTAGTTCAATTTAAAATTTTCTCAACGAAGTGAAGAAAAGTTCAAGTTCTCTACTGAATTTTACCAAAGAACACAATTAAATTCTAATTTCTCCAGAGAGAACAAAAATCTTCCACTTAAGTTGTTTATTTTAAAAAGACATAAAGAAATTTAGAGTTCAATTCTAAATTTTTCGGTGGAAGATAGAAAAAGTAATATCATACTTGTGAATATTTTCCCGGAAGATAAAAAGTTCTAGTTCAATTCAAAATTTTCTCAACGAAGTGAAGAAGAATTCAAGTTCTATTTTGAATTTTACCAAAGAACAAAATTCAATTCTAATTTCACAAGAGAAAACAAAAATCTTCCACTTAAGTTCTTTATTTCATAAGGAAATAAAAAGATTTAAAGTTCAATTCTAAATTTTTCGGGGGAAGATGGAAAAAGTAATACTAGACTTCTGAATATTTTCTCGAAGAAATGAAAAATTTAAAGTACAGTCCCAAATTTTTCACAGAATATCAAAAAGTTCAAGTTCTCTTCAGAATTTTACCAAAGAACAAAATTCAATTCTAATTTCTCCAGAGAAAACAAAAATCTTCCACTTCAGTTCTATATTTCACAAAGACATAAAGAAATTTAGAGTTCATTTCTAAATTTTTCGGTGGAAGATAGAAAAAGTAATACCATACTTATGAATATTTTCTCAGAAGATAAAAAGTTCTAGTTCAATTTTAAATTTTCTCAGCGAAGTTAAGAAAAATTTAAGTTCTCTTCTAAATTTTACCGAAAAACAAACTTCAATTCTAATTTCACCAGAGAAAATCAAAATCTTCCACTTAAGTTCTATATTTCACAAAGACATAAAGAAATTTAAAGTTCAATTCTAAATTGTTCGGTGGAAACAAGAAAAAGTAATACCATACTTGTGAATATTTTCCCGGAAGATAAAAAGTTCTAGTTCAATTTAAAATTTTCTCAACGAAGTGAAGAAAAATTCAAGTTCTCTTCTGAATTTTACCAGAGAACACAATTCAATTCTAATTTCACCAGAGATAATAAAAATCTTCCACTTCAGTTCTATATTTCACAAAGACATAAAGAAATTTAAAGTTCAATTCTAAAATTTTCGGTGGAAGATAGAAAAAGTAATACCTTACCTGTGAATATTTTCTCGAAGAGATGAAAAATTTAAAATACTGTTCCAAATTTTTCACAGAAGATAAAAAAGTTCAAGTTCTCTTCGGAATTTTACCAAAGAACACAATTCAATTCTAATTTCACCAGAGAAAATAAAAATCTTCCACTTAAGTTCTTTATTTCACAGACATAAAGAAATTTAGAGTTCAATTCTAAATTTTTCGGTGGAAGATAGAAAAAGTAATACTATACATGTGAATATTTTCTTATAAAATAAGAAGCTCTATTTCAATTCACAATTTTCTCAACAAAGTGAAGAAAATTTCAATTTCTCTTCTGAATTTTACTAAAGAACACAATTCAATTCTAATTTCACCTGAGAAAATAAAAATCTTCCACTTCAGTTCATTATTTCACAAGGACATAAAGAAATTTAAAGTTCAATTCTAAATTTTTCGGTGGAAGATAGAAAAAGTAATACCATACTTGTGAATATTTTCACGGAAGATAAAAAGTTCTAGTTCAATTAAAAATTTTCTCAACGAAGTGAAGAAAAGTTCAAGTTCTCTCTTGAACTTTACCAAAGAACACACTTCAATTCTAATTTCTCCAGAGAAAATAAAAATCTTCCACTTCATTTTTAAGGTCCACAATGAAATAAAGAAATTTAACGTTCTATTCATAATTTTTAGATGAAATAAAGAAAAAGTAATACTATGATTGTGATTATTTTCCATGAAGATCAAAAGTTTCACTTTATTTATAATTTTTCTTAAATTCGGTTCTGATTTTTCTCAAAGAAATGAAAAATTTAGAGTTCTGTTCCAAATTTTTCATAGAAGATAGAAAAAGTTATACATTGATTGTGAATATTCAACATGAAGATAAGAAACTCCACTTTAATTCAGAACTTTCTCGAAGAAGTGCAAAATGTTCAAGTTCTCTTCTGAATTTTTTTAAAGAAGAGAAAAAAGTTAGCTCAATTCTGAATTTTACCAATGAAAATGAAAAACCTTCCACTTCTGTTCATAATTTCTTAAAGACATAAAAAATTTAAAGTTCAGTTCTAAATTTTTCTTTAGAAGATAGAAAAAGTTATACTATGATTGTGATTATTTTCCATGAAGATAAAAAGTTTCACTTTAATTCTAATTTTCTTAAATTCAGTTCCGATTTTTTGCTAAGAGATGAAAAATTTAAAGTTCTGTTCCAAATTTTTCATAGAAGATAGAAAAAGTTATACATTGATTTGAATCTTCGACATGAAGATAAGGTGCATCACTTTAATTCTAAGTTTTCTCGAAGGAGTGCAAAATGTTCAAGTTCTCTTCTGAATTTTCTTAAAGAAGATAAAAAAGTTAGCTTAATTCTGAATTTTACCAATGAAAATGAAAAAAGCTACCACTTCAGTTCTGAATTTCTCAAAGACATAAAAAATTCAAAGTTCTCTTCTAATTTTTCCAAGAAAATATTCATTCATCTAACCACCAAAAACAATAGGTTAGGATAGGTATAAATAAATATTAATAAATAATTAGAAACATTTCTCCATTTTTAAGTTAGGTTATGTTAGGTTAACTTATCATGAGCGCTCATGATAAGCTAACCTAACCTAACTTAAACATGGTAAAAAGATTAAATTAGGTTAGGTTAGGCTAGATTAAGTTAGGTTAGGTTAAGTTAGGTTGGGTTAGGTTAGCCTACGTACGCGCGCGTACGTAGGCTAACCTAACCTAACCCAACCTAACCTAACCTAACTTAATCTAGCCTAACCTAACCTAATTTAATCTTTTTACCATGTTTAAGTTAGGTTAGGTTAGCTTATCATGAGTGCTCATGATAAGTGTCGTGAGGACCTCACGACACTGTTCATATAGAACTTGTTTACTATAACGACCACACTCAAAACCTCTTCTAAAACCTTTTCTAAAATCATCTTTTAAAATGTCTCCAACTGATTAGCCGAAATAATTCCCTAAAATGTCTAAAACCGTTTCACCCAAATAATCCCCTAAAAGTAATCTCAGCGTGTTCCTTTTGTTTTTGGCATCTCTGTGCTTTAACATTTCAAATTTCTAGGAAACCCTTTCCTACGTTAATCTCTTCATCTCATAAATGTTCCTAGCTACACTATTATGGTTTCGTTAGAATATCAATTTATCTCTCCGACTTAAAGCTCAGTGAAGCCGTATTTAAAAATAGAATTTCTATCTCTTTAGCCTCCCGCATAATTCCAAGATAACAAGTGATGTCATTTCTTATTCCTGACAGTAAAGATCAATGAAGCCCTATTTAAAAATAGAATATTAATTTTTCTCTCTGACCTAACGAATGTTTATCTCTCAGACCTAAGAATAAAGAAAGCCATAATGTTTCTTAATTCCCCCTTCGTGAATCAATATATTCCCCTAGCGATTATGTAGATCAAGTTCTCAGGTTAGGTTAGCCTAAAGATCAAAGAAGCCTTGTTTGTTTCTTAATCCCCCTTCGTGAATCAATAATTCCCCCGCCGATTATGTAAATCAATTTCTCAGGTTAGGTTCGCCTAAAGATCAAAGAAGCCATGTTTGTTTCTTAATTCCCCCTTCGTGAATCAATAATTTCCCCGCCGATTATGTAAATCAAGTTCTCAGGTTAGGTTAGCCTAAAGATCAAAGAAGCCATGATTGTTTCTTAATTCCCCTTTCGTGAACCAGTAATTCCCCCACCGATTATGTAAATCAATTTCTCAGGTTAGGTTAGCCAAACAATCTCATAACATTCGCATCGAGCATGTACATTCTCACTGAAAAAAACCAAAAAATAGACATGAATTGCTGTTAACATCCATAAATGTGAGAAAGTTCCTGTTTTTTCATTCTCACTGACAAAAACCATAAAATAGACATGAATTGCTGTTGACATCCATAAATGTGAGAAAGTTCCTGTTTTTTCATTCTCACTGACAAAAACCATAAAACAGACATGAATTGCTGTTGACATCTATAAAAAACATCAAATAAATTGACCAACACACATAACCGTCCAAGAAAACATCCATAAATGTGAGAAAATTCATGTTTTTTTAAGTGAGAAAATTCCTGTTTTTTCATTCTCACTGAGAAAACCATAAACCACGTGGTGGGCGTGGGACTGGTACCCCCCTTTCTACTGTCATGTTGATTTAATGGAGAGAAGAGGACTTAGGGCGATGTGGAGTGTGTTAAGAAGTAGTTTAAGAAAGATAGGCCTAAATGATATTAAATTAATGAAGAGGATTTTGTATAGTAAGATAAGACCAGTATTTAGTTATGGGTGTGAAATTTGGGGATATGAAAAGGGGGCTAAGTTAGAGAGGATCCAGTTCAGTTTTTTTAAGAGATTGAGAGGTCTAAGTGATAAGTTTAATGGGCTAGTTTTAAGGGGGGATTTGGGGTTGAGGAGTGAAAGAGCTATAAGGCCAATTAGTATGATTACGTATTGGGAAAAATTAGTGTCCCTCGCAGAGGAGAGGATACTAAAAGTAGCTTACCAAGAATCTTTGAGAGATAGGAGGAAAGGTTCTTGGGCTAGCCAAGTTAAATATATTTTGGAAAGTTGTGGAGAAGCTAGGCTGTGGGAAGAGGGGAAAGGTTTAGTGGTAGAAAGGCGGGCGGTAGCAAAACATGTTAAGTTCATTTTAGAGATCCAGGAGATCCAGAAAAGGCAATTTGATATATCCTCATCACCTTTTCCGTCTCTGTATGCTAGCATTAAGAACCTATGGGGGGAGGAAGTGTATTTCAAGGCGGGGCTTAGTAGGGAGGGATCAAAGTGGTTAATATCGATAAGAGGAAATTTTGTAGCATTTGGAGACAGGAGAAAATATTTGGGGAAGACTAGGTCGAAGGCTGGTCCCTATTTTTGTCCAATATGTGGGGACAAAAATGATGATTTAATGCATTTTTTATGTTTATGTAAAGAGTTAAGAGGTTTGAGAGAGGAAATTTTTCCGGGGTGGTTCGAAAGGGAGGAATAGGTGGGTAATATATTAAAAGATAGAAATTTTCTGGGGATAAAGAATTCGGGAAGGTTTATTGGACTGGGCTTGGACTATAGAGATTTATTTTTTACTTTATTTTTGTTTTGTTTATAATAAGAATGTTTTCATTTATTACTTTTGAAGTGTATTGTGCATTAACCATGGCCCATTAGGTCTTTCAATTATAATAAATCATATCATATCATATCATATAGCGACCACACTTATACATTTAAAATTTCCGTGTTAAATTTGCTTAATTTAGATTTTCTAGAAAAATTTAAAATCTGTTTCATCCAACCCAAATAAAATTATGTATCTCTTAGGGAGTGATCATTCCCTCAGATTTACCTTTTGTTGGTATGCGATGAATATTTTAACCCTTTCTCTCTTTGGAAATTTAAATAATTATTCTCATTTGAATTTATCAATTTTCATGCAAGATTTATGTAAATAGAGGAAAGGGTTAAGAAACCATGACACTGGCTGAATCTGTCAATAATCTGCAATCTGTCAATTGACAGAATTTAAACACACCTTTGTATGTACGTCAAATTCCTGAAGAAACATGGCCCGTTTTTTAGCACTAAGATCTTACATCTAAGATCTTACATCTTTCTGCAAAGATTATCGTTTTTTAACTCATCTTTCTTCTAAGATATTACAGCTGACTGATGTTAGCAAAAAGTGTGAAGACCGCCACTGTTTTGCCATATACTCGTAGAACAATGATGAGAGAACTTTGATGATCTACTCATCATTGTTCTCAGACCGCTGATCAGAGCAGAATGATGAAAAATGTTTCCATAAAAACGACCAAAGATGTAAGATCTTTGTTCAAAGATTTCTCTTTTAAGCGTTTTCTGACCAAAGATGTAAGATCTTAGCACATTGATGAGTGAAAAAACCGGCCTACAATTTGTTGTTCACCCAGCATCACAGGTTATTTTAAGATCTAGTTCTCTTGTAGTTCTGGACGGAGTCCAAGTGTCTCCCAAATATGGGTGTATTCGGGAAATGTAAATATAGGTTACTACTAACATTAACACTTGAAACAAAAGGAAATTATTAAGTATATGAAGGTGATTGCCGCCTCCTCAACATCTCGCTCTTTACGCTAAAGTTTTTTAATACTATTAAAGACCCTTCCTAATGTTCTAATTACACGACCGTTTGTGTTTCAGGAGTCGTTCTTAAAAAATTGGGACATCATCCAAATTTTAGCGTAAAAAGCGATGTGTTAAGGAGGGAACAATCCCCTTCATATATGTAATGATTCCTGCTCGTTTTAAATTTTAATGTTGCTCCTTACTTTCTGTTGAATTTTTTTTTTTAATTTCTGACCTTTTTTAAATTATACCAGGAAACCTGTCCCCACCTCCACGGAGAGATCCCTCTCCTCACGGAAATATCCTCTAGACAATTCAATCCCGGTGAAAATCTACCCCTGGACAATTACCCTTAACAACTTTACGTGTAAAATTGAGACGGAAAAAAGAAAGCAATACATATAAATTAATTTGTTTGAGGATTCTGGAAAATTCTCCGAGTGTATAGTTTCCCCTTATAAGTTCACCCCTGAAAACTTCCCTCCCCATAAAAAAAATTTCCCCGTGGAAACCCCCAGAAGGAAATTCGCCCCCAAACGAAAACGTATAGCCTACATACTTCCCAATAACAAATACTATGCGTAAACAATGGGGAATTTTTATAACTTAAAGACCTTTCCCCTGGGGCAGTGAGTGGGGTCACGTTATATCCAAAAAGCATAGTTATTGGGTCTTTCAATTATGATTAAAAAAATAGGTATGTCAAAATAATTATCGGACGATTTTTGGGAAAAAAGGGGTGAGGAAGGGGGATTCGTTGCCCTCAAATCTTTTTGGTATCTTAAAAAGGACACTAGAACTGTTAGTTTCCCTTCGAATGAGCCCTCTCACGATATTCTAGGATTACTGGGTTGATACGAACACCCCTGAAAAAGAAAAAAAAAAGCACGCATCCGTGATTTTTCTTCTGGGAAAAAACAATAAACGAAACAAAATTCCACATTATTGCAGATAGGAACTGGAAAATCTACAGTAGGATTGTCTGATACGCTGAATCTGATGATATTAGGGGATGTTTCACCCTTTTTTCGAAACCCAGGCAAATTTTCTCAGGCTCGTAGCCTTTAATAGGTAAGATTAAACTTAATGAAACTTCAAATCAGCAAAATAAGCCGATTCTTTTGATATATCTATTGGTATCAAAATTCTGATTTTCAGAGTTTCGATCAGTGTTGAGCCGGGTCACTCCTTACTTTCAGTTCGTTACCACGAACTGTTTGAAAGGGCCGTAAGTCTTCAATGTACTGCGTTTTTTTCCCAGAGAAACTTCATATGGGAGAATATGTCTGGACATATAGACACACATAGTTTTCAGTAAAAAGCAGGTGAAGTAATAGGCAAAACACTTTTTCGGCTGGGGGAGGGGGAAAGGGGCAGAAGTCAAACCTGTTTGTAGTGATTTATGTTCGTTTTAACTTTGACTAGAATATTCCAATTTGATTTTTACTTGTTTTAAGATTTATTTATTATTTATATTAGTGCTTATTATCTGTATGTTTTCTATGACTTTTAATTTAATTTATAAGAATTTGTTTCTGCTGGTCTTAAATTTTATATGGCTCTTTAATTTTCTTTGAAAAACTTATTTTTCGAAATTTTTTTGTTAATTAATTCAAAACAGACGCAAAGATCTCATTTCACTTGTAAATATAAAAATTATATTATGATAAGTTAGTACAGCGAATAAATTTGTTTTTTCCAGGCTATTTCATCTTCCTTTCCGATGTGCTAACATACTTCGATTTGGGAGAAAAGGTATTTTCTTTTAGTTGGCAACGCTGGTAGAACTGACGTCACGCACTAGAAAGAAAGAGTAGTCTCCTAAAAATACACTGGAAAATGATGAAATTTGATAAGACAGAATTTTTAGGAAACTGCAAAAGAGATAATTTTGGTTTTAACCAAATAATAATATTTAAGGCAAATAGATTTATACTAAGAATTAGTGCAAAGAGCCAAACTAAGCTATTATAGGCAGCGCAATAACGCTGCCCAAGTAAAGAACAATGTTGGCACAATGTATTATTTATTTATTTGTTTCTTTAGACCAGGGCACTTCGTATCGAAGGAGTTATTGCAGAAACTTCGAGAACGGGCTCATTTGATTGGAAATTGGAAGGGCTTCTTCCCTTTTTAATAGTCGAAAGATACTAGAAGGCAACTAACACCGCTTCCGCGCCCACCATTTCCCCAAACACATCCAATCAAAATTTTGAGATAGCCATTTGTTCAACGTAGTTGAAAGATCTAGAAATCGAATGAATTTTATTAATAACCCGTCTTACAATCAACCGAAAAAGACGGAGCACAAACAAGAAAAGAAATAAAAATCAAAACTGACAAGAAAAACAAATACAAACAGAAAGAACTGCATAATAACATAACTATTTGAGAAGATGGACCCACTTGTGGTCCAGTAGCTCTAGTTTTTTCACGTAATTCTGAATTACCTCCTCCACGGGATTCAGAGGCTCAGCAATTCCATGTTTCGCAACAATATGATGGTTTCTAACAGAACGCGGCACTTGAAGCAGATATCGGGCATACTTGAAAATATCCACCTTATGTCTTTCTTGTTTCGTGCACTCAGGAGCTTCCAAAAAGGAAGCAGGTACAAAACATGAGGCAAAGCTACTGCATTATAAAGACGAGCCAGATATTTACGGCTTGAATAGCGACGGCTAGTGACAACACCTGCATAGCCAATGCGCACTTTTTTAGAAACGTGTTCAATAAGCAAAAACTGGGCATCTCGAAGATTACGACCAATCGGCAGGCCAAGGTACGTAATGTGGCTAGACGGTGTTACGGTAATTACACCAAGCCTGATTGCTGCATTATCTTCAGGGAAATTAAAAAACAAAACAGCAGACTTTTTTACATTAATCTGCAAACCAATATCCGCATAACTTTTTTCAAGACGCGAGAAATTATTTTCTAATGAAGGAAGCAACAGAGACAGATTTAGAAGATCATCTGCAAAACCCAGAAGTAACAAGCCAATATGCTTGAGAATATAACTCAGAGAGATAACCTGTTGTGCATCACAACATGACCCAGAGTCAAAAGCTCTCCTGACATCATACTGACCTCAGATCAAAGTTTCTCGCGAGAGATGAGCCTCAAGTAATATGTTAGCAAGAAGATAAAGTATATGGGTGCACCCGAGGCCTTTTCGAAAACCAAACTGGTGTGGAGGTATCTCACACTTATCATAAATCTCATCAAATACAACAATCTCGAATAGTTTGCAAAATACTGAAGATATCGTTAGTGGTCACTACGAAGAAGGCTGTTCGACTGGCTTCCCCTTCTTTAATATTGGAAAAAACATATGCACATTAAAGCAACTTGGGACTATACCTTGTGTCAAAATCATCTGAAACAGAAGGGAAATGTGATGGTAAAGAACATAACCTCCCAAAGAAAGACGTAGAGCACAAATACTATCGCAGCTTTTCGAATATACCTTTACAGCTTTTTAACGACCTGGCAAATTATGACCGGTGACACTGAGAAATAGTCGAAGGTATCGATAAGTATAGAAACCAGCTCATTTTCGTAATTAGATTGTAGAACTGGATCAGGCGCTTTAAACTCGGAATCAAAGTAAGCACTCCTCTTATTAGCAGAAATATTAGACGTAGGCTTAGCTTCTTCAGGCTTAGACCGAAGCGACCAAGTAAGATTCGGATTCTTACTGAGCTTTTGCACAAAATTTTCTTTGAGGGTTGCACGGTGGGCGTCTAACGCTTTACTGAACTTTTGTTTAGTATGGATTTGAATCTCGTTCACTATTCCACTCCGTGGCTTCCCGCTATCATGCCACAATTTCAGCCACAGCTTCGGCGTGGCACAAGCTGCCGCTAACTCCAGGTTTTTAGACCACCCTTTCACCTGCGATCTATTACGGATACGCTTCACAGGAACTGCTACACTCCGTGACACTCAGAGCATGCGATATTTCTGCACAGTACATGTTTATCTGCAGACATATTTCACTTTCACTGCAATAAGAGTTTGTATTTCTCTGCAGCAGATGGAAAGGAACTTTTATTTTAGTCAGGATATCGCCGCAAGTAGCCGCAAAGAGATCATTCGACACTTGTTTCCTGTAACTGTATACTCTCCATTGAGATTTACACGGACCCGACAACTTTGGGCAGTCCAGTGTTATTGACAATGCCAAAGGCAAATGGTCAGAGTATGAACCATCAGCTGCAACTTTTACTTCGTCACTCACCGGGGCTCTTTCCTGTCCTTAGCACAGCGCCATATTGCTTTCGGAATATTCATCAAGTTATCTCAGTCTCTTTTGCACTCGCGTAATCGTTCGTCATATCCGAATTCACGCTCATAGTAAGTCCACAGCAGTTTTTTGGCTTCCATAATACTGGCACGATCGAAAAACGCTACTCCTTTGCTAACGAACATATCCGTCTTAATACCCTTTGTCATGCATCGAGAAACAAAGTTTAAAACTGGATTCAACACTAGCACAGTTTTCACTGCGTTAATCTGGATCACGTGCAAAATTCATTAGCGAATGTTGTTCTAAGGTCAAACACTGCAGTCAAACCCAAGGTCAAATAGCCTGGGGCATATAAGGTTTATATAGAAAGGGTAATCGTAGAAACTTCAAAAGGGGCTCATTCGATTGGAAATTCAAAGGGCTAGTGCCCTTTTTAATAGTCGAAAATGATCGGAGGGCAACTAGCCTCCCTCTCACGCCCATCTTTTCCCCAAACACATCCAATCAAAATTTTGGGTTAGGCATTTTCCTCACGTAGTTAAAAGTTCTGGAAAATAGTTCTTTGAGGATGACACCCCCCCCCCCACAGCCTTCAGGGCAAGGGTTGCAAGTTATGCTCTGGGGGCATATAAAGTTTTTATAGAAAGCGCTATCATAGAAACTTCAAAAACGGCCCATTCGATTGGAAACTGAAGTGCCCTTTTAATAGTTGAAAGTGATTGGAGGGCAACTAACCCCCCTCTCACGCCCACCTTTTCCCCAAGCACATCCAATCACAATTTTGAGATAACAATTTTGTTCAACGTAGTTAAAAGTTCTAGAAATTAGGTCTTTGAGGATGATAACCCCACCATATCCCTCAGGGCAAGGGTTGTAAGTTGTGTCCTGGGGGTATATAAAGTTTTTATAGAAAGCGTTGTCGTAGAAACTTCAAAAAGCGCTCATTTGATTGGAAATTAAAAAGGCTAGTGCCTTATTTAATAGTCGAAAGGGATTGGACTCTCACGCCCACCATTTCCCCAAGCAAATCCAATCAAAACTTTGAGATAGCCATTTTGTTCAACATAGTTGAAATTCCTGGAAAATATATGTTTGAGGAGGACAAATCCCCCACCCCTCAGAGCAAGGGCTGTAAGTAAGAAACATCGTTGAAACTTCAAAAAGAGCTCATTCAATTGGAAATTGAAAGGGCTGGTACACTTTTAATAGTCGAAAGTGAATGAAGGGCAACTAACACCCCTCTCATGCCCACCATTTCTCCCAAACACATCCAATCAAAATTTTGAGATAGCCTTTTTGTTCAACGTATTTGAAGGTTCTGGAAATCCAGTCTTTGAGGATGACAACCCCCCCCCCCCCCCCCCCCCCACAGTCCACAGGGTAAGGGTTGTAAGTTATGCCCTGGGGGTATCTAAGTTTCTTATAGAAAGCGTTGTCGTCGAAAATTCAAAGAAGGCTCAATTGATTGGAAATTGAAAGGTCTAGGGCCCTTTCAATATTTGAAAGTGATTGGAGGGTCACTAACCCCCGTGTCACGGCCACCCTTTCCCCAAACACATCCAATCAAAATTTTTAGATAGCCATTTTATGTCAACGTAGTTGAAAGTTCTAGAAATTAGGTCTTTGAGGATGACAACCACCGCCCTCCCCCCACAGCCCTCAGGGCAAGGGTTGTAAGTTATGTCCTGGGGGCATATAAGGTTTTTATAGAAAGCGTTGTCGTTGAAACTTCAAGAAGGACTCATTTGATTGGAAATTGTAAGAGCTAAAAGAGCTAGTGCCCTTTTTAATGGTTGAAAGTGATTGGAGGGAAACTAACCCCCCTGTCACGGCCACCCTTTCCCCAAACACATCCAATCAAAATTTTGAGTTAGCCATTTTGTTCAACGTAGTGGAACGTTCCGGAAATGATGTCTTTGAGGATGACAAACCCTCTACACCCCTCATGGCAAGGGTTGTAAGGTAAGCCCTGGGTGCATGTAAGGTTTTTATAGAAAGTATTGTCGTATAAACTTCAAAAAGGGCTCATTCAATTGAAAATTGAAAGGGCAAGTGCCATTTTTTAAATTCGAAAGTGATTAAAGGGCAACTAACCCCCCTTTCACGCCCACCATTTCCAAAACACGTTCAATCAAAATTTTATTCAACGTAGTGAAAAGTTCTGGAAATTATGTCTGTGAGGATGACAAATCCCCCACACCCCTCAGGGAAAGGGTTTTAAGTTATGCTCTGCGGGCATATAAGGTTTTTACAGAAAGTGTTGGGCTCATTCGATTGGAAACTGAAAGGGCTAGTACCCTTTTTAAATGTAGAAATTGATTGGAGGGCAACTAACCCCTGTCTCACACCCACCATTTTCTCAAACACATCCAATCAAAATTTTGAGATAGCCATTTTTTCAACGTAGTTGAAAGTCCTAGAAATTAGTTCTTTGAGGATGACAACCTCCCCCCACAGCCTTCAGGGTAAGGTTTGTAAGTTGTGTCCTGGGGGCATATAAGGTTTTTATAGAAAGTGTTGTCGTCGAAACTTCAAAAAGGGCTAATTCAATTAGAAATTGAAAGGGCTAGTGCTCTTTTTAATAGTTGAAAGTGTTTGAAGGGCAACTAAACCCCCTCTCACGCCAACCATTTCCCCAAACACATCCAATCAAAATTTGAGATAGCCATTTTGTTCAAAAGAGCTGAAAGTTCTGGAAATTAGATCTTTGAGGATGACATCCCCTCCACAGCCCTCAAGGTAAAGATTGTAAGTTATGCCCTGGGGGCATATGGGGTTTTCATAGAAAGGGTCGCCGTGGAAAGTTCAAAAAGGGCTCATTTGATTGAAAATTGCAAAAGCTGTGCCCTTTTTAATAGTCGAAAGTTAGAGGGTGACTAACCCCCCTCTCACGCCCACCATTTCCCCAAACACATCGAATAAAAATTTTGAGATATTAATTTTTTCAACATAGTTGAAAGTTCTAGAAATTAGGTATTTGAGGTTGAACCCCCCCCCCCCCCCACAGCCCTCAGGGTAAGGGTTGTAAGTTATATCCTGGTGGCCTATAAGGTTTTTATAGAAAGTGTTGTTGTAAAAACTTCAAAAGGGGCTCAATCGATTGGAAATTGAAAGGGCTAGTGCTCTTTTTAATAGTCGAAACTGATTGAAGGGCTACTAAATCCCCTCTCACGCCCACCATTTCCCCAATCATATCCAATCAAAATTTTTAGATAGTCATTTTGTTCCACGCAGTTTAAAGGTCCGGAAATTATGTCTTTGGATGACAAACCCCCCACAGCCCCCAGGGCAAAGGTTGTAAGTTATGCTCTGGGGGCATATAAGGTTTTTGAAGAAAGCTTCGTCGTAGAAACTTCAAAATGGCTTACTAAATTCGGAATTGAGAGGTCCATTTCCCCTATAAATAGTCAAAAGTGATCGGAGGGTGAATGCCCCCCACGCCCATCATTTCCCCAAACACTTCCGATCAAATTTTTGATATAGTCATTTTGTTGAACAAAGTTGAAGGGTCCGGAAACTATGTTTTTGCGTATGACAACCCCCCCCCCCCTCACAGCCCTCTGAGCTAAGGTTGTAAGTTATGCCCTGGGGGCATATAATATTTTTATGGAAAGCATTGTTGTAAAAACTTCAAACAGGGCTCATTCGATTGGAAATTGAGAGAACTATTGCCCTTTGTAAGGTTGCCCCTACTTATCAGGGCAAAAAATTTTGGTAGCGTGTTATGACTGAGGCTTGGGTGAGAATCGGCACTCAGAATTCAGTGACAAATGATATTTATTATAAAAGGCAATAAAAGGAAAATATTTTAACTCTCGTTATTTTCAGTACTTCTCAACCTTTTTTAGGTCTATTGTCTAATATTCCATGGGTCTACTTGTTCAATCCACAAAGGTGTACCAAAATAAAGGATTTAGTTAATTCTAGGCTATCGAGTGCTTCTAGTTGAAATAACTATACTTGAATAATCAGACAGACTTGGGTACCGGTGTAATTAGAATTCTTTGCATCAAATTATTGTTCCTAGTAATAACCTTTTTAAACAAATCTCAAAGGTTGTATAAATTAAACCAAGTTTCAGGTTTATATCCTGAAAAGGAAGTTAGCGTTCTTTCGAACTTTGATAAACTACAACTTTCTAGAGAAAATTGGATCTTTGGACGGAAGAGATTGGAAATCTTAATCTAGCAATTTAATCCCTCTTTCTTCGCGCCCTTCTGTAAAATATCAGGACAGCCTCTATTTAATATTAGCACGGGTTGAGAAATGCAAAGGTGGCTAGAAAGAGAAATGGATCCCTCTTTCGTGTAACGTCAGAGAATTCGCTAGGGGAGGAATATTGTATCGTCTTCTAGTTCCAATCTTCTTATATATATATATATATATATATATATATATATATATATATATATATATATATATATATATATATATATATATATATATATATATATATATATATATATATATATATATATATATATATATATATATATATATATATATATATATATATATATATATATATATATATATATATGTATATATATATATATATATATATATATATATATATATATATATATATATATATATATATATATATATATATATATACATATAAATATATATATATAAGTTTTTTAATAAACGCTAGGTAAGTTCCAAAGGGTCACTAAGCTGGAAGGAGGAGGCAAAAAGGCTCTTTAATTTATTCTTTAGGGTCAAGGAGCTTATATTGTACTTAAACCTTAGTTTATTCCCACGTTCAAGTTTCTAAGACGAACTAATTTTATTTCTATTCTAATGCTTAGAAAATGCTGTATTTTATCTAGGGCCCCCAAGTCTTTCTAATCCAGTATATCTCAAATCACCAGAATATAATAAAATGTCGTGCTTTGACTTCAGTACTAGTTTTATGTCTCCTATATACGTATTGAATTTATTACTTCGGCTGGTTTATCCAGGTGACAGAAATCTTTTAGAGGTTTACTTCTTATCTTAATTTTATCTTCAAAGGGGAATTCAGACAGACAGTGGTAGCCTATCTTAATTACAAAGAAAACACTTACTCGTTGTTAGTTCCAAAAAAAGACTACCCTATTTCGGTCCCCGAACCATTATTTTAAGCGTTGTCTTATTTCGTCATTCTTGTTTCCCATTCACCAGAGACCAGTTTTGATGCAATCTCTCTTTTTGAACCAAGACTAATAATAATTCTTTGCTCAAAAATGTTGGTTTCCGCTTTCCACAAACCCTGTATTCAACAAAGCCTGTTTTGTTGTATACCTTATCATGTTATATTGTCACGTAATATTTTAGCCATTGAACTCTGATTTTGAAATGGAATGGTTTATTTGCATTTTATGGACCTTGTTGAATTAAGGGTATTATTATTCAAGTCTGATTTCACAATTTTAGGTTTGTTTTTCTTACACAAAGATCAAAATAATGCTTCGTTGTTTTTATCATTACCAAAAAGTCATAATAAGGCTTTGCTATTTTTTTTTTACAGTTTAGTCAGGTTATGATGGCTTTCTCACACCTTTTTAATAGTCGAAAGTTATTGGAGGGAGAATCATCCCCCCCCCGCTACTAATTTCCCCAAACATTTCCGATCAAAATTTTGATATGTATATTTTGTTTAACGTAGTTGGAAGGTCTGAAAATTAGGTCGTTGAGGGTTACAACGCTCCCCCATAGCCCTCAGGACAAGGGTCCTAAGTTATGCCCTTGGGGCATATAAGGTTCTTATAAAAAGTTTTGTCGTAGAAGCTTTTAAACGAGCAGATTAGATTGGAAATTCAGAGGACTAGTACCTTTTTGATTAGTCAAAAGTGATCAGAGGGCAAATGCCCCCTCCCCACTTCCATCATTTCCCCAAAAACTTCCAATCAAAATTTAGAGATAGCCATTTTGTTCAAAGTATCAGAAAGGTCTGGAAATTATGTCTTTGAGGATAACAAATTCCCCCAGCCGTCAGGGCAAGGGTTGTAAGTTATGCCCTGCGGACATGTAAGGTTTTTATAGAAATTGTGGTCATATAAACTCCGGAGGGGGCTCATTGGATTGATAATCAGACGCTCTAGTGCTCGTTTTAAGAGTCAAAGTGCTCAGAGAGCACCTACCACACCCCCTCCCCCACACACCCACCCACACACGCACACGTCGTATCGTCCCGAAATGTATCTAATAGAAATTCTGAGATAGCCATTCTATTCAAAATAGTCTAAATATCATATAACAAGGCTTTTGGGGCTGAAACAAACCCCAGAGATCATTGGAAAAAGTTGTAAGTTGTGCCCAAGGGGTGTTTAAGGATTTTAAGGAAGGGATGGTTGTTTAACTTTAGAAGAGGCTCAGGCTTTCTCCCTGAAAAGACTATGTCAATATAAAATGAACACAAATTAATTTAAAAAAAAAATTCCACAAAATAAGTTTTTCAAAAAAAAGTAAAGAACTCCATTAAACCTAAAATGAACAAAAAAGAACGAAATAATCTACAAGGTATACACCTACCACAGGTCAGTATCAATAAATAAATGAAACCCAAACCAAAAAGAAATTAAAATAAATAACAGAGTCAAACTCAAAACAAACAGAAATTAATGTGAGTAGGGTTCTAAACCCATATGCTTTCTAAAAGGCAGAATATAATATGCAATTTACTGAAAAAATTTTTTTTTAATGTTTTCACTTTTATAACTTTAAGAAATCAAAAATTAATTAAGGTTTTAAGGTATAAATATCACCATATGTGCATTAAACTGACAAAGTAATTTTTGTTCTGTAAATTTATTTGAATTTTTTTCAGTAAAGTACAAATTATATTCTGGCTTTTAGAAAGCATAGGGGCTTAGAACCCTACTCATATTAATTTCTGATCGTTTTGATTTTGACTACGTTATTTATTTTAATATCTGTTTGTTTTGGGTTTCATTTATTTATTGATACTGATTTGTTGTAGTTGTATGCTTGGTAGATTATTTGATTAATATTCAAACCTATAGTAGATTAAATTTCAAACTTATAGATGAAGACCTCTTGTGTACTGAGAGAATTATCTGTGAAAAAAACAGTTTTTGGTGATATTGACTGCGTGTTTGAACTATTTTATTTGGATAAAGTTCATTACGGATTTCTGAATACAGTGGTTAGTTTAGCAGGTTCCACGATCCACTGGGCCACCATTCCAATAAAGGTGATCGCCACTGCATTCCGTGGTTCATTGTTTTCAAAATGGTTGAGTTCAAGAAGGGGGACTTAGCTTTGGCGCAGTTCAAAGGATCCACTTTGGCCAGTTCGTATTGTAATTGTTATTAAGTCAAAAGAATCTATACTTACCGTTTTTAACTTTACCGTTTTTTGCTACGGATCTCATGATTTTCATGTATTGATAGCTGTGAATCTTGTATCTTTTGAAGATAACTATGCCGAAGCTTCAAAGCGAACACAGAAAGGCGTAAATCACGCCTTTCGGAAAAACGAGAGCAATCCGGACATTTTACTTGAATTTTTCCCAAAAAGAGAAGGGAATGGATCGAGTAAAACGGCTACTGTTTCTAGCGATGCCTCAGCTCTCCACAATCAACTTGTTTCCACATAAGCTGAGGTGGACAAAATTCATACTGACATTGTTAAAGTCACTCAAAAAAAGCTTCAAGAAAAAGTTGCTGAATCAGCCTGCCCAAAAGAACAAAACTTCGTTGTCACGAAACTGATTGTTTCGCAAATTTACGACTCAATTACCCTCGAGTATAGTGGGAAGTTTAAAAAAAATACAAGTTTCTTTAGACAGTTTGAGAATGCAGATTCAGTCTCTGGAGCATAGAATTGAGAGTGTTGAGCAAAAAATTGATGATTTAGAACAGGAGAAGCTTCTTGATTCGTTGGTGTTTTTTTCTGTAAAGCAAAATCCTGAGACTAGTCTAGGGTCAACAGTACTCAATGTTATACAACGAATGGGAGTCAGCAGTGTATCATCTACACACGTGTAGCCGTGAATCGGTTCAGACTCTTAAATACCACATCAAATACGCCAACACCGAGTACGGTGGGTCCAGTGCTGGTGAAATTTGGGAACAAAGATATAGCTTACACAGTTTATAAAGCAAAATCGAAACTTGCAAAATCTGGTATCTTCGTTGGTGATAACCTTCCCAACGATTTTTTCACTTCGAAAGTGAAAAAATAGGTACTAGAAGATGCTAGAGATCGATTTGGTGCTAAGAACGTTTGGACTGATCGCGGCCGTATTTTCAAACGAGAGCAAAGTGACGTAAATCCCATGCGAATCAAATCACTTACGGACACCCTCTAAATCTTTCAGTCAGTTTTATTTGTTATTTTTTTCTCTGTTTCTTTTCTTTTTTATTTGTGTTTTCTGTTTTTTTTTTTCGTCTTTCATTTGTTCTATTTATTTTTGTTTTTTTTTTCTTCTTTGCTATGTTGAAAGTCAATTTTATTTTCCTCTGTGATGTTGAATGATGTTCAACCTTTAGGAAGATTTATGAATAGCCCTTTTCGTATTGAGGACAATTTGGAGGCCCAAGTTGGTCGTATTAAATTGCCTGTTGCAAAATTTATATAGGCCAATTATAGGCCAATTTCTCTCCTATCTATTTTCAGCGAAATTTTTGAGAAGGCTATGCTATCCAGGCTTCTTACTTTTATGGATGCAAAAGATTTTTTGCTTGATTTCCAGTTTGGATTCCGAGCAAATCACTCTACAGATCATGCTTGCGCAGCTGTCTTGAATTTCATTCACTCGGCAATAGATTCTGGTCATATCCCGGCAGCTTTATTTTTGGATGTTGATTCTTTGATTAAAGCTTTTGATTCTTTGACCCATCGAATTCTTCTTTGGAAACTATCACATATTGGTATAAGATCAAATGCTTTCTCTTGGTTTGAATCATATCTTTCTGGTAGACTTATTTCCATTGACCCACCTTTCCAAAGTCCTTCTGAAGTCAGTGGAAGATCCAGGGGGGGTAAGGGGGGTGCGCGCCCCCTAGCGTAGTCTAAAGTAGTGTAATTTACTTAATTAACTCAAATTTGCTTTAATTAAACTGGCTCCTAACGCAAGTTTATCGAATCAACCTATTTTGCCCCCCCCCCCTATTTTTTTTTATAGGATCAAACTATTTTGCCCCCCCCCCTAGAAAAATCCTGGATCCGCCCCTGTCTGAAGTAGGTTATGGCGTCCTTCAGGGATCTGTTCTTGGTCCCGTTTTATTTCTGATTTATATTAATGATCTGATTTCGGCAGTTAAAAATACCAAGTCTCTAGCATGTTGCAAGCTATGTCATCCTGATTTTCGTTTGTGTTCCAATACTACTTCTAATCAATATTTTCTCGTTGCTGTCGTACATGACATTACTCTTGGGGCCCTTGGGAAGACGGAATGTGATATCAAGTCTGACCTTGTGGTAATATTCGGGAAAGTTATTTCATGGTTTGATGTGAATTACTTGGCCTTGAATGTTGGCAAGTTACTTATTTTTTCTCGAATTGGTATAGCTTTCCCTCAGCTTGCGGACCTTCAGGTGTCACAAGGCTCCTTGTGTAGATCAGAGAATCAGGTGGTCCGGTTTCTTGATATCCTGCTTGATGAGAATCTTCCTTTTAGAAACCATGTAGCCATTATTAGGGTTTAGGTCTCACGCAGTTTGGGTATCCTTCGAAAACTCAGAAACACATTTCCTGGATCTTTACTGAGGCTTCTTTTTTCGACCTTGTCCAGTCATATGTTTCGTATTGCCCCATTGTATGAATGTCTACTTTTCTTTCTACACTGCGGTCACTTTCTGTTATGCATAATAAAGCACGGCGTCTGGTTTTGGACACCAATCGTTCCTCACCTAAACCACTCTTAAATCTACAATCTACTTACATTCTTTTTTGTGCTTCTTTTGTCATTCATCATTTTCATGGCCATCTTCCAAAATCTCTTCAAAAAACTCCTGTGTTTATTTCTGATTCCTCTCCATATAGCCTTCGTTCTTTAAATAATGTCTGCATTCCTCTTACTCCAACTGTATGGTCAAATTTCAATCCCCTCATTGCTTGTCAACAGGTGTGGATTTCTCTACCTTCTTCGGTACAGAGATGCCACTCGTTTGGGACTTTTAAAAAGATTCTCATTTAGTTAAGAATCCACCCGAATAGCAATTTTTTTCTATTTTTACCCTCTGAGGCGTTGATGTACCCTGAGTGTTTTTTTCATGGTGTATGGTTGTCTTCTCTGCGTTTTTACTCCCAGGTCTCAGGTATGTTCTCTTTTTAATCTTATATGTTATTTGGCCATTGTTCTCTTTTTTTTCTTCACTACTTCACTACTTAAATAATTTTTTTCACTACTTTTTTCTTCACTACTCAAGTAGAGTTTTATTTGAAAGTTGCGGAAGTTGAACCAGATCGTCATTTAACTTAGGCTCCCGCAATATGTTATGCTCTAGTGATCCCATCCACTCTCATGTGTTATTTAATTTAATGTGCAATTGTAACTTGATAAGGATATTACCAGTGACATTGACTGCTGCAATAGTTTATGTATATTACTGTAGTTGTCAGTTGTCACATTCTAGGTTTGGTCTTCGAAGGGTCAGGTGTATAGTCATCCTTGTAATTCTGTGGTAGCGTTGCCCGACATTATGAGGATTCGACCGGTATAGTATTCTAATCCAGTGTCTCTAATTTTCATAAAATGTTTCATTTCGATTTGATATTAGATGGCAAAATTATTTATGCAGAATTGATAAATTTTGAAACTCTCAGAGCGTGCATTTATAAATGAGTAATTCTTACATTGACGTAGATTATTAGTCACACTATCGTTATATAATCCAAAAATAATTTTCTTAGGTAAATTTATTGTTTTGTCAGCGTATATTTTTTTTCTTATATTGATTTTGTTGTTATATCCCACTTGTATCCTTGGCCATGGAGCCTTTCGAGGGATAATAAGAGCATTGTATTTTAAATTTGTATTTATTGGTAAATAAATCTGAATCAAAAGCTATGAGTCTGAGAAAATTTGTCTTATTTTGAAAATAATATCCCGACTCTTTGAGGATACCACCCCTAAAGTGTCTGACAAAAAGTTTTTGTCAGAAGAAAGATCGTGGCTGTGTGTTTTATTAATTATTAGTGTTATTATTATTTTGCTTTTTTTCCCAGTGATGATCTGTCAAACGAATTGTCCTAGAAGATCATGGGCTCATTTGAACGGAAATCAAAAGTTCTTGTGCCCTTTTTAAGTACCCATAAAAAGATTGGGCTACAACTAGCCCCCTTCCTATGCCCCTTTCCCCCCAATGGCATCCAGTCAAAATTTGAGATAGCCATTTGGTTCAGCATAGTTAAAATATCCAATAAGTATGCCTTTGGAGAAGACATGCCTCCGTAGTCCCTGGGGAAAGGGATGTAGCTACACAACTTGCCCATTTTTCACATACAGAATTGGTTATTTGGAAAAGTAGGGACACTTTTTATGGGGAGGGAGGAATTTTCTGTACGGAGATTTTCCACGGCGAGAATTATCAGTGGAAAGGAAAGTTCCCAGGGGAACTTTATATGGAATCTTTCACATGGGGGGAGGAGAGGGAAGTAGATTTCCTAGCATGATCTGAAGAACGTTCTAAAATTAAATACAAAAAAGTTTTATTCAAATCTCTAAAAAATGGAGTTTGGACATCAATAAAAGATTTGTCAATCCCTTATTATGCTGTTTCCAAATATATAAGATTCATTAAGCTTAGAGTTACCCATCAGAAGTTAGGAGCCTGAGAAAATTTGCTTGATTTTTGAAAGAGGGGGGAAACACCCTCTAAAATTCAAAAAAATCAGAATGAAATCATACCATCACATTTAGCGTACCAGAGAACCCAAGTATATGAGTTTCAAGCTCCCGTGTACAAAAGTGTGGAATTTTGCTCTTTTTGTCATAAGAAAGATCACAGATGCGTGTTTTTTTTCAGGGGTGATCGTATCAAAATAATAGTCCTAGAAGATTAGGAGAAGGTGCATTCGAACAGAAATTAAAAGTTCTAGTATCCTTTTTAAGTGAGCAAAAAAAATGGAGGGCAACTGGCCCCTGTCCCACGCCCCTTTTTTCCCCAAAAATATTTGATCAAAATTTTGAGATAGCAATTTTGTTCCATATAGTTGAAATATTAAAAGTTTTGTCTTTAGGGATAAAATGACCCACCACAGTCCGTGGGGAGAGGAGTGTAAGTTATTAAATTTGTCCATTCCTTACCTATTGTATTTGCTATTGAGAAGTATACAAACATTTTTCGGGGGGGGGGGTATTTTTTTTTCCTCGGGTGGTTTTCCATAGGAAGAATCTTCTTTGGGCAAGAAAATTTCCGGGCGGTGAATTTTCCAGGGGAAATTTTTCACTGCGGGTATTTGACAGGATTCCTATACAAAATTATTTTTAATTGTCTTACATTATCTTTGCCAATTTAGTTTTGCATGTGCAGATGTTCCGGGGGAATTATCTGAGGGCTGTTTTCTGCGTGTTTTGATTTCTGGGAAATAATTTCCACGGAAGGGGCATTTCCAGAGCTATTGAGAAACCGATTAGAAATTGAACTCTTCTGCAAATGAAAGTATGCTAAGGAGAATTTTTCAGGATGAATTGTCCGCAAGACATTTTACGGGGGGGATTTCAGCGAGAATGGAACGGTTTGGAGGGAATTTGACGGGGGGAGGGTGCACTGTACGTTGGTTCAAATTTCTATGGAGGAGTTGAGTTTCCCGCGAGGGGGAGGGATTATATTTCATGGAGGGTGAGTCATATTTACTGGCATAATTTGAAAAAGGATCAGAAATTAGATAAAAAAAATCGAATTTTTGAGGCTGAAATTGAGGAGTAACATTAAAACTCGAAACGAACAGAAATTCTTACGTACATAAAGGGTTGTCCCCTCCCCAATAGCTTGCTCTTTACGCTAAAGTTTGACTGTTTGTCCCAATTTTTTTAAGAACGGCTATTGAAAGACAGTAGTAGAGTAGGAACTACCATTTCTATGGGGCCACCGTACCAAACAGGTTTTTTTCTGATAGATATTCTATTCTACTGGTCATTACACTCTTTTTTTGCCAAGAGATTTACGCAATTTCAAAGTTCAATGTCTTTTTTTAGTGATAAACCAAAACCAGCATGTCTTGTTTCGCTGTTATGCAATTATTTTTTTGTATATATTCAGGTTTCAAATTAAATTCTTCATCATTTTTGAATAGTTTATTCAACTTAACACTACTGACATTTCTCTTAAACATTTACATAGAAAATGGATAATTCTAAGCAATTTCTGGTGAGTAAAAATATTTTCATTATTACAATAAAAAGAAATTGTCTTGTCATTAAGTTAAGGAAGAAATTCTTTCCTTACACTGTGTGCTTACCTCTTTTAAAAAGTTTTAACTACTTAAAACAGACACTAGAACTAAGGTTACTTATGCACTTAGAAGCCTATTGTTTAGGAGCTGAAACCTCTACACAGATCTCTTATAGGCTGAAATTTAAGGTGCGATTTTTATCATGATCAGTGGGCCTTTTTAAATTTTCAGTTACTATTAACCTGATTTGTTCCTTACTTATGGTTCGTTACCATGTACTGCTGGAAAATGTATTTCAGTGATATTTTAGATCATAGTAACCTAATGGTGCTTTTAGTCTTTAGAAGAAGAACCAAAACAACTTACAATCTATGCTGCTGCTTACCTTAGCTTAATAGCTTAAAATCATTCTAAAAAACCTAAATTTGTAACAATGAGTATTTTATTTTGATAATAAAGGAAAATATAAATATTTATTTAATTGAAAAAAAAAAAAAATTCCAGCTCCCCCTATTTTAACACCAGTTTTTTAATGCAAAAATAGGCACATATTGCACCCTGTTTTAATCAGAATAATCCGTGGATTCTTAATCTTTATGACCCAAGGACCAAAATGGTCCCATTCCCCCTGCCATCTTTTTAGCAGAAAGATAAGCATCTTGCAACTTTTTTGAAGCAGAAGGCTTAGCTTTAGATCGTTTATTTGAGGTTATAATAAAATGTTGATTCTTTTAATTTATTAATTGTTACAAAAGCTTCCTTTTTAGAGTTTCGGTTACTATTAACCTGATTTGTTCCTTACTTATAGTTCGTTACCATGTACTGCTGGAAAATGTATTTCAGTGATATTTTAGATCATAGTAGCCTAATGGTGCTTTTAGTCTTTAGAAGAAGAACCAAAACAATTTAGAATCTATGCTGCTGCTTACCTTAGTTTAAGAGCTGAAAATCATTCTAAAAAATCTAAATTTGTAACAATGAGTATTTTATTTTGATAATAAAGGAAAATAAAAATATTTATTTAATTGAAAAAAAAAAAATAATTTCCAGCTCCCCCTATTTTAACACCAGTTTTTTAATGCAAAAAATAGGCACATATTGCACCCTGTTTTAATCTTTATGACCCAAGGACCAAAATGGCCCCATTCCCCCTGTCAGCTTTTTAGCAGAAAGATAAGCATCTTGCAACTTTTTCGAAGCAGAAAAAAAAAAACTCAATTAAGTTTTTGTAAAATTTCTTGGCAAACCCATTTTTTTTCGAATTAATATTCAATTGCTAAAAAAATTAGTTGAAATACACTGTTTTTGAAATCAAGATTTTTTTTAAACTAATTTAGATGAATAACATAAACTTAATTATGTTCAGAACCAAAAATGAATTTTTTCTACACGCTAAATTTTGCCCTTTTTTTTCAAGGAAGCGGATATGTGCAATAACCCCCCTTCTGAAAAGAAAGCAAGATATAGCGAAGGTGTATTAATGCAAGCTACAAGACCATCAATTATCAAATATGCCGGTAGAATTACACACGATCTGGACCATCCAACAAGCACCCAACTTATAGTGACAGAGCCCTCTAACCCCAGTGTTAGCTCCACGCAAGCTGGAAGGAAGTTAAAGAGAGAATGGACTGCTTTTCATAATGCCTCAGCTTAGCCTACTGTAGATCGCGAGCTTGACTCTCTTCATGTTTTGCCAAGGAATTCAGATGTAGAAGCCCAGTCAGAATTTGTAATTATATACATAATTTTTTTTTATATCCCTATTTTCAAAAATAAGGTAAATTTTCTCAGGCGCATAGCTTTTGATGAGTAAAACTTAAATTTTGTTTCTAAACTATTTCATTCTTTTTCATTAACAAAATTAGCGGTATATAAAGGAATGCTTATCACGCATTTCTATAAAAAAAAACCTTACCTTGTAACTTCTAACCAAGACGCATTCTAATCCAATAATTCCAATATTCCTTTTAAACAAAAACTAACTATTTGAAAAACAAAAAAAAAACATTTGCTAATTCACAATTGGCAAGCACTCTTTAAATTGGTATTATTGCGCTAAGCTTTCGCAGACATCCTGGCTCTTATCAAATTACTCCATCGCTATTTAATCCGCTTTGAATTCTAAGTGGGCTTCTTGTGACAGGATGTGTATTTCCGATAAGATATATTAACACATAGGAAGAAGGTTTTTAGTAATCTCCAATTATGTCTTCAGTGTTGTCAAGAAATATTATTTGGGGCAAACTCATTTCATTGAAACACTTAGGGGTTTTTAAGAAAGAATTTGAGGCTGTTCTATTTGAACAGTGTTGTGAAGTCCGATACCCCCAACTCGAAGGGGCATCGATCCTCCTACCTCGAAGGAAGCTCCCGGTTCCCACGGGGCCTCCCCGGGGGGGGGGGGGGGGGGGGGGGGGGGCAGGGGTCTAAAAAAGGATGGTCGAAAATTGTTATTTCAATTCAATTTATTATATTGATGGAGAAAAAAAGTTCTTATTTCTTACAACGATTTAGTTGGCCAAGGTCAAATGAGTCCGCAAGTACCAACAAATACGTTGGCAAAAGAAAAAGGTCAATTCGAATTGTTGAGAGAGTAACACCACCAACCACCGACATATGGGATTCGTATCCATTAACTGAAGCTGAGGAGCAACTGTTAATACAGCATACCGCGTCAGTCGAACGCTGGTCAAATTTCATTGAGAATTATATTGAAGAGGCTCAAACAATCGAATTGGACTCATATTTTGCAGTTTTATTTTAAAAAATTTTTGTAATAAAACCATTAATTTTTCCTATCATTCCCTTGTTATAACTTACCCTCTAATAACAAGAAAACATTTTCCTGACTAAAAAAAAAAACAAAAAACAATATAAATTTTTTAACATGTTAAGTTGACATTATGAAATACATTTGGCAATCTAACTTTTTTTTCTTCTTCTTCTAATTGTTCACGTGATGATGGTGGGATATTGACTGAAAAATTGACAAAGTGTATTAACTATAAAAAAAAAATAATGGTTATTTTACAAACAAAATTAAACTTTTTTTTTTCTAGAGATTAAAAATAAAGCACCACCAGCGACACCATTGAGTGATGAAGCAAGTGTATTTACAGAACCAATTCTGTCACCACCAGCAGAGTTCAGGGATGAACCTGCACTACTTCTAGGGAATTTGGAATGACATAGAGGGTTCCTTAATGATGTTTTTGGGGAAATGGCCGGCCTGAAGGACTTAACTTGCGATATTGACATGCTTGAGGACCCAGAGTGGGCAGATAGTTTTATGCTTGAACATTTAAGTGATGCTACAAGTAAATCTGAACCGGGTTCTCATAACCAAATTCCATCAGAGGACAATACAGGCTGGCTCGATCAATTGTCCCCAAACACCTTGGAATATGTACTAGGAGACCTCATGTCACATCCCCCCAATGTGATTGAACAGACTGGGAGTGGTGTTATTGACAATTCCCTGTCACCCTCCTCCACCATTCCACTTAATGGTATAGATAGTAGTAGTAATACAACAGCAGCTCATTTTTCCGGGGACATTTTTAACAGCAAATTTACTATTAGTGAATTGAGTCCTGAAAAAACAGGGACAGGATATGAAAATAGTGCTATGTCCTCTGAATTACGTGATTTTTATCTGTTAGAGTCTGCTCTAAGTCATTTGCAAACATACAGGGTAGATTTTAGCCTTCCAGGGGAAAACGCGAGTAGTATTTTAAATGACCCCGTGAAAGTTCTCCATAGCTATATCGACAGAATTCGAGCTCTTATTGAGATTCAGATCCAGAATTGGGGAGGTCGAGGGGAAATTAAATTATCAGTGAATCAAAAAGTTTACTTAAAAAAGGGAACATCCGGGGACATTTTTTATTTTCATTTTTCGACAGGCAACCAGACTTTCTACCCAGGTCTAAACGATTTTGAAGACAACTTTTTCAACTGGGTGAATAAACTAATTTCAACTTTGGACACGTTTCATGAGAGGGGAAGTGGGTCCACAATTTTATACATTGAACGCATGGATCTGAATCTCAGTAGATTAAAAAAAAACTTTATCTTTAAGGGGTGGGAGGGGTAACAAAATAAAATGCCACCCAGATTTGTCGGCTACCAAAGGAGTTCAGGGTTTCAAATTTGACACGGGACTGCAATGCTTTAAATATGCGTTTTTAGAAGCAGCCCATAAGATATTAAAAGATGAATCATCAATGAAAAATCTTGACAAACTTGCATGTAACGGTGGGAACAATTTCCACAAGTTAATTTTTTACTTTTTAGAGGTAAAGAAGCCGGTGCCATTTAAATAAGTAAGAATAAACTGAAAGAAAAATTAATATCTTGGGGTGGGGGTGCTTGGTCTCCAGTACCACACTGAATTTTAAGATGGGGGGGAAAAAACGGACAAAAAGGGAGTTTTGTATTCAATGAGGATACCGATAGTGGAAAATGTTTAAAATTGGGTATCGATTATTTACGAGCATCCCAAAGATGTAAATTCTTATGGTCATTTTTTCCCCGTTACTGCAATAAGTCGACTCCTATCTCAAGGCGTTCAGAAAGGAGAACGTTTCTATTGCCCCATGTGCCTGTCCCCATTCACAGCTGAGCGAACATTCTCAGATCACATTAACCATTGCAAAATTCATGGAAATCAAAGACTAGAAATGCCGGCAGAAGGCAAAGACACTTAACAATTTACAAATTTTCAAAATTACCTTCTGCAATCTGATAAAATGTCTTCGGATTGTGAAACAAGACTGGTTGAGGTATCGGACCCATCAAAGCCAAATATAGTCAAGGAACACAAACTTATAGTTTATAGTAAAGGATTCAGTAAAGGATTCAGTAAAGATACCAATCTGAAACAGGAAGCGACTTGATTTCCCGTGGTATTTTTGTGGGTCCACAGGTTTTATGTATACAGACCCGCAATATGAATATAAAGAAAAAACTAATAGGAGTACTTATACACTTAGTAAGCACGAATATTGACCGTGAAAGTTTTAGTAATTATATTTTTCGAAATACACGGTACTAAGTCCACCTATTACTACTTAGTTCATTAAACTACAAGAACTATACTATAAATGTAGAAAAAATAGCCATGAGTACCATTTCCGACAAGGTCTATGTTTGTCAAGATGGTGTGACCACCCTCCCCCTTGGACACTATTTAACTTCAGACCGGATCGAATGTATTGCCCACAGGGAAAGTCTCGGTTTAAATAAAGTCCTGTAAATAATTTCCTAAAAACCTTTGGGGGGGGGGCCTCGCGGCCTTTGGGGGGGGGGGGAGTCTCGCGGCCCGGGGGGGGGGGCGCCGCCAGCGCGGGGGGCGCACCGTCACCAAAGTTATCTTTTTTTATACTTAGAGCAGATTTTTTTTTCAAGTGCTCTCTCTCTAATTTAATGTTTTTTTTTCTCTATAAATAAATAAAAAGTGTTTTTTCTCTCTGTGTGTGTGTACCTATGTAAATGTTGTTGTATTTTTTTTATTATAAATAAATTTAAAAAAGTGTATTTTTTCAAATGCTCTCTCTAATTTAATGTTTTTTTTTCTCTATAAATAAACAAAAAAAAAGTGTTTTTTATCTTTATCACCATGTAAATGTTTTATTTCTTATTATTAATAAATTTAAAAAATTTTATTTTTTTTTCAATGTATTGTTACTTTTTTATGTGCATATAATAAAAGAAAAAATATGATTCTTTATTCGTCTTTGTCTTCTTCTTCTTCTTCTTCTTCTTGAAGAACAGAGTAGTAGTAGTAGTAGGGAAAAATTATTTAGTCATTAGATAATTAGGGTCTACAGTTAGTTGTCCAGGTGAACTGTTGAAAGGAACATGTATCAATTTAAAAACCATTCAGATCGTTTCTCTGTGGATCCTCAATGTCGGGCAAAACAACACTCTTAACTAAAATAATTAAAAATTGTGGTAAAATGTTTGTGGAAAAGCTGAAAAAAATCTACTATTGCTATAGTATTTGGCAGGAGTCATAAAATAAAATAAAAGCAATTGCTGCTGCCATGGAATTGATGCAGATACAATTCATATATAGAATTGATGTTTTCAGCCTTTTTGAGCAAAACTCTTGGCTTATTATTTACAATCTGTATGAATCTTTTGAACAACGGTCTCAGCAAAGTTTGTCATTATTCATAGATTACTCTCTTCATGAACAGATTTCTGTTTCTCTAATTCTGCACAATCTCTTTCATCAGAGCTAATGTATGCTAACACTTGCTTTGAACTTTACCTACTACTTCATCTACAGAGTTGATCGTGATTCTCGCTCGCTAATAAACCTCAATAAATAAATCTATCCAGGTGCCTCGAAATTTCTGCTCTCAGCATACAATCAGGCAAGTAATAAACCCCATTGCTATATCCTATTGGATCTTAATCAAAATATATCCGAGGATATACGTGAAGTCACAGATATTTTCGACAATGAAATTGCAGTATATCTCCCTGTGAACACTAAAAAGACCTATTAGTCGCTATCTTGACACTGAAGAAACTACATGAAAATAGACATTTGTTTGCAGTTTTAAGCACTTCAAAACCTCCACTTAGGAAAGCAATACTCAAACATGGTATTGACAATGATTTCATTAATCTAATATCTGAACTTTGTTTAAATTTGACCGAGGGTAATTTTCAACTGACAGAAGTAGTTAAGCAACAGGTAAACCAACATTGTTCCATTGTACCTACAGTGGCCTCTAAAAAGGAAGGAAAGAATTTTAAAAGGAAAAAACTTCTTCAGGCTGGTAGTAGCTTTTTCACACTTTTACTGTCAATAATTGCAGGACTTGTAAACAGTTTTCTCTAGATGGCAAAACCCTATAAATTGACTCCAATAGAACTCACTCTCTCACCCGTCGAACACTTTGAGGATAATCTGAGTAAATTCCTCGACAATGAAACTATTGATGATGATAAAAAACTGATTTTACTTCAAGATGCACTTCGCCGAGTGGACAAACACTATCGATCAAAGCCCACTGCTGCTGCTGCTGATCCCAAAAAAGAATCATCTTCTCAAGAATCCACTGCTGCTGGAACACAATTAAAGAAGGAGTAATTGGATTAAATTGTTTTTAAATTTTGAATTATAATCCCTCAAACTTAGCTTTAACAAAGAAAACGACTCCTAATCTATCTCTTGGAAAGTGATCAAATTCAAGTTGAGAGCAATGGGGAAAGGATTATAATTCAAGGCAAGAGCTATAATCTACTTGATTTAATGTATGACATGGTTACAAATCGTAAATGACTAGTATATTTTGACCCACATAACTAAAAATTTATTGATACATTACACGTTGAAGAAAATATGTCTTTCCCTATAAGAATTCTAAAAAAATTAAATAACCAAGCATCATCATCATCATCATCAACATTAAAACATTAAATTGTCGACTACGAAAAAGAAGCTATTAAATAGACTGAGGAAAATGCTAGAATAAAACTGATGGCTCGAAAGAAGCAAAGACGTATCAAGTCAACGTCTCCACCAGCAGCCAGTATACAAAAGGGTAGCGGACGTTACACAATGTGTTTACGTTCAAAATGGCTGAAGTTTTGAAAGGTGCGTATGACAATATTGGCGAGGCGGGGAGTTTAAGTTCCCCCACAACTCTTTCCAAAGTCACGGGTGTTCACACTAAAAGTGTACAAGACTATCTACAAAATGAACCAAGATTCACTCTGCACAGAAATCATAGTCTTTATACCAATCAATATCAAAAACATAAAGAAAATCAAACGCTTTACACACAGAAAGCAAATAATTCTACGGGAGACAAGCATCAACGACGTGGACCGATACCAGGAAGGTACATTTTACTTGTACGCAGTGTTTTTATCCACGCTGCACGTGTAATTCTTGTACAATCAAATAGTGGTGTTGAAGTAGCCGGAGTCATTGAGTGTATTGCTGAGAAAGAGTCATATAAAAAATTCCAAAAGCCAATGTTAGTGAATTTGTTAATTCGCATGTTCCACAAGCACTAGAAAAATATAGTACGCTTCTCAATCATAGTCACAGTCCTATAAAGGCCGCATTGGCCGAACGATTGATAAGAACTCTTCGACTTTTAATTTCAAGATAGTGTACATTGAAAAATACGCCAGCTTTTATTAATGATCTAGATAAAATCAGGTTGATTTATAAGCAACGACTTCATTGCTCGTTATCCAACTATACACCAACTGAAGTTCATCATTCGGATCATGATAAAATTGACACTTTTCTTAAACAATATTCAAATGAGTCAAAAGTCAAGAAGAAGAAAAATAAATTCAATGTTGGTGATACTGAACAACTAATGTTTTTGAAAAGGGGAATTACTTGTGGTCCACTGAACTTTTTAAAGTGGCAAAAATCCTAGACACTAAACCCATAACTTATCGCCTGCGTGATACCAAAGATGAAGAGATTTTCGGCGGCTTTTATGACTATGAATTGCAAAAAGTTAAAAATGCTAGTCAAATCTATCAAATTGAAAAAAATATTAAAAACACGTACTCGCAGGGGTAAGAAACAGTTAATTGTTCGATGGCTAGGATACAACTCTGATTTTGATTCTTGGATTGGTGTTGAAGATATTGCCAATGCCCAATGATTTCTATGTAACTTTCATGTCCAACGTTTCCGATCCTCTCTACAATGACTTGAATACGACAAGTGATTTTTGGACAAAACTCTCCCCCGCCGTCAAATTTGACGGTGCATATGAAGTGGCTCTTGTCGACTGTATTCTCAAAAATAACAATGACATCCTGAGAAAGGATCGTAAATATGAAATAAAAATTAGACCCTATGATTGGCCGCCACCACCAGGTGATCAAGAACAAATTCAAAAAATCAATTGGATGGATTATCCATATATTGAATTACCCTACGAGGAGGTCACCTGCATGAATGATTTATGTCGTACTATCAATAAAAGAATTTCTGCTCGTAAAAAAGGAGCTTTTCATTTCAACTATTCAAAGGAGGAGGGCAAGATCTACATTAGTTCACCTATTGCCAATGAAAAGATTATTCTCAATGAAAACTTAAAGGATGTTCTTGGCTTTAAGCTCAATATAATCAATGGTAGAAGTGCTGAGAACACTAATTTCATTTTTGCTGACTACCCACCTGCCTTCTCCATGGACCCTTGTATATTTCTCTACGCTTCATTTGTGGAAACATCTCGGGTTGGTAACTCAAATGTTCCCCTCCTACGAGTTCTTGAACGAAAAAACAATCAAGAAAATGTTCATCACTACAATATAAGGCATCTTCAGTATATTCCCGTAAACACTTCCTATTTGTAACTCTGTCAGTTAACACTAAGAACTGAATTAGGTGATTCTCTAGCAATTTCAAAAGGCTTAGCAGTGATTACATGTCATTTTCGACCCATTGTCAACGACGACGACGGTACAATAACCTAAAAAATGAACAATTGAATAAGTTCATTTGTTAGTCAAGATATTTATTTCTATCTTTAGGCTTTGACTCCACGCTAAAAAGGATCTTGTCTATGCTAATAAATGCGGCGTGCTGAAAATCTTGGTTCGTATCTTGGTCGCTCGGTAGTTTGGTCATTTTATTCTGAACTGCCCCTTATCAGAAAATATCATGTACCTGCTGCATCAAATTTTGCTGCCTCCACACTACAGGACTGGGTATCGGGCAAGAATTTCAAGGAGTGTTAAGTAAAATATTAGATCTTCAGCAAGAGCTGTTGGTGAACAATAAAAATCTCGACAAAATGGGGAGGGATTGAAAAGTATGCGTTCGCGTCATTCACTCATCAGTCTCCACTCAGGCAGGAAGCAAAGGACATCAACAAGGACTTTGAGAAATAAAACAACGAAGAACAATAAGCAGCAGAAGAAGAAAAAAGAATGTTAGATCAAAGAAGGATTTCTTCTATTAAGATGACTTATCTCCCCCA
Source organism: Artemia sp. Qi Xiang Cuo (assembly GCF_049724085.1). Lineage (NCBI taxonomy): Eukaryota > Metazoa > Arthropoda > Branchiopoda > Anostraca > Artemiidae > Artemia > Artemia sp. Qi Xiang Cuo. Next base: position 47,736,113 of record NC_142797.1, on the reverse strand, counting down.
CAAGGAATCATATCCATCAATCAGTTCCTCATTGAATCTATTCAATGATGAAAATGTTGATGTCAGAGTCAAGTATGGCTACTATGAACAATTTCACCCAAAACACCCCCTCTCGGAAAAGATACACTATCAAAAATATTAAAATGAAGACTATATCAGTGATTTGTCGTCAACATTTATTGATTTAAATGTTGTGGTGAAGAAAAAGTCAGATAATACAACTCCAAATGCCGGCGATGGTCTCTCCTATGAAAACTACATAGGTCTCTCCTATGTATTCTACACAACCTATTCAAACAAATTAATGTATTTATTAATGGAACATTGGTGAGCACTAGCAATAATTTATGAAACTATGCAAGCTACATACAATTTATGATGATGACGCCAAAGGCGTACAAAGAGTTGAGAGGACAATCATTGGGCTATGAATATCGAAGAGGTGTTGATACTGACGGTGAATTGACTACTGCAGTGACCCAGAAGTATCATCTAGTTGTACAATTAAATCATGAGATACTCAATATATGCCCATGGCTACCCCCCAATTTTAATATTGACATAAAGTTACAGCTGGCACCGTCGAAATTCATTATGAGAAAAACACTTCCTGCAGCCCCCAATGCAAATGTCATTATCACATCGGCAATTCTCCACGTCCGAAAACAACAAGTTATGAGCTCTGTTGCATTAGCAGTGGAGAAGCTAAGAGCCAACGGCAACAACAGTAAACTTTTTGTCCCCCATAAACTTAATACCCCCCGTCTTATTGTTGCCAGTTCTCGTAGATAATATAATTAATCACTTATCTATGCATGAATCACATTAAAATTGGTACTGATCGTTGAAAGATGTATCAGTACTAATGAGTGTTTAGAAGACTTTCTCCAGTATTTAATTTTTTTTGGTATATCTAGCCTTGTGTGCAAAGTGAAAAGTATTCCACTGTACACTCTCTCATTTGACAAAAAATCCTATAGAACTCTGTACGAGTTGACCATGCAATCCCTAGATCATGACTCCCAACTGTTTGAAAATGGAATAACCGATTCAATGTTTTCAAAAAATCATGGGGTTATTGTTTTGGATATGTCAGGCATGCAAGATATGACCATAGTACAAACAGGGAATGTACGTTTAGAGTGTACATTTGCAAATGTTCTGACTGAGAGTATCACTTTAATATCACTGAGTCAATTTGAAACCTATTTGGAAATCACGCCCGACGGCAGTGTTCTACTAGACCTAGCACCATGAACACAAGCCAAATAATCAATGTATTTAGTATGGATCCATACATGTCCCAGTACATGTCCTATTGCATACCTTCGGACTTCATTGAAAAAATTCAAAGTGTTAACAATAGCCTAATCATTGTTAATAGCAGTCCATCGACTTTGAAGACCGGTCATTGGCTATGCATCTTCCAAACAGCAAGGAATATTGAATTTTTTGATCCTCTTGGCCTATCGTATAGATTCTATCCTCCATACATCAGCAACTTTACTGAAAGCAGGGGGAAAACCAATATTCAAAATAGACGAAGAGTACAGGATTTAACGACTAAGACATGTGGCTTTCATGCACTACTCTTTTTCATGTTCAGATGTCGTTGCTACACCTACAAGCAGTTTCTCAACATCTACGTTGATGTACCTCAATTGAACGACTTTCTAGGAGATAATATACTTACAATTTTTTTTAACATTTATTTAAGTGCCCCGATAATAAATTGTTATAAAGATTTATGTGAAATTGTTTATTAATAAAAAAAATTTATATACATGATAAAACGACTTTTCTACTCTTTAGATTTCATCCACTACTAGGTATTTGTCGACACTAACTAGTGCAGGTAGATTATCTGAATTCGCAGTGTACTGATCCTGATGTAGTGCAATGTCAGGGTCACATTTTCTACAGTAGAGTGTGACTTCACTCTTGTCATATCTTTTTGTATAGTCAATGACACTATTCTCATTCATTCTATAGAATTCACATGTTTCAATTTGCCTATTTGAAGCAATTTCACAAACAGTTTCCTCAAGTGTCGAATCACATTCCGTCAAAGCCAAATAAAAATCATTGGGTTTATAATCATAAGACCCAGTGTATTCACAACGATGACGTAGAAACCATATTCTTTTGTTGTTCCAACAGTTGAATCGTTGACCCGGTTCCTCCTCCCAGAACATTCTATAACCACGACGATACCAATCTCGTACCAGTAAACTAAAATCACGGTTAGGATTCTTTCCAATCATACCGGGATATGTACTCTCCCGCTGATTACATTTATCATAATGACAATTGGAGCATAGGTGACCTCTAGGATGAGAGTCATACACCTCTTCAAGACAGGAATTACAACCTTTAATTTGTACAGCATATCCTCTATGCAATTTACACGGGTTGCATAATCTACACTTTTCATCATACTCATCAATCATTGTGCAATTCTCACATGATGACCAGCTGCCCAGTGAGTACATACATAACGGAAATGTATGGAACATTTTTTCATGTGTTGACACTCTCACTACCACAATGAAACTGAGCTAGCAACAAAAAAAAAATTGTCTGAGAGAGAGAGAGAGGAGTAAATCATCCTTGAGCACCATCTTTCTTATGAAAAAAAGTCCTAAATTTCTAAACTAATATTTAAAAGCATATCAACAATATCATTTTGTCGTGTCGTGATCAATATATCAATAAATTGTGTAAATGCATTTGGACCACGATGTAGAAGCTTCATACAATAGTCTTGTGATGGAGAATCAGTTTTCATTATATCGACAAGCATTCCTCGAGAAAATATCTTCCTTTGAATAGACAACTCTAGAAAATCATCGTCTAGAATTAAACGTTTTTCCATAAGAACTAGATTCCTCATGATTCGATCTTTCTCGAATCTATCCATTTTTTTGAGTCCCAACTCTCTCACGATCAACTTCAGACTAGCCAGAATTTCTTTTTTCTACTCTAGAAAATATACGCTTGTCTACTATAGAAAAAGAAACAGTTTTATTGATCATAATTACAATAATAATATTCACTGATGCATTTTGTTCTCATCAATATATTTCGATAGGACATCTAATGCTGACCGAAGTTTATTTATATGGATAATATTTACTTTTCCAGCAAAACACAGCTGCTCCTCCTGCTTAAATTTCCTTAATGATATCACGTATCTAGCATACATAGTGTCCCATTCAAGACATAGTTTACAACCAGCAGTTATTTCCAAAGCTATATTGGATACTCGTATCTCGTTGCTACTGCTGCTCTCAGTTCCATCATTAATCTACAATAATTTATATTCACCACTAATCTTTTTTTTGTCAAATAATATCCTTGCAAATAAAAAACTACTATTTTTGAATTAAATTATCTTACTAAGATCAATTTCAACTCAATCTATTGCTTTTATCAAAATACAAATAACCAATCAAGTTATACTCGTTCCCCTTGGCAAAGACGTAATGACCTGTAGAAATGTTTACCTATAGGACCGGTAGCATACTATACCTACCAGAAAAACCTGTTTGGTACGGGGGCGTCGTAGAATTCAAAAGATGGTAAAAAAAAACATGTATATACCTTGAACTAGAAATTGCGTAAATCTCTTTGAAAGGTGTAATGCCCCTGTAGAATAGGACTACCAGAAAAACCTGTTTGGTACGGGGGCCCCATGGAAATGGTAGTTCCTACTCTACTGACAGTGGCCGTTTAATGAGACTAGGAAGCTCTTTTGTTGGATTGGCTAAGACCGATGCTAACAGCTTTAGCGTAAAGAGCAGGGTATTGAGGAGGGGACAACCCTTCATATACGCAAGAATTTCTCTTCGTTTTGAGGTTTAATGTTGCTCCTTACTTTTAGTTAAAAAAAATTTGTTTTTATACCTGTAAAACGCAGTGGCGGCTTACGTCATTAATAAACCACTTCCGTGGTCTTCTTCCTGGTCGTTGTCCATCAATCGTTCCTTCAGGTGGGATTTTTTGGAAGCGTCGGTGTAATTCTTTTGACTTGTCTAAACCATCGAAGTTGCTGCAGTTTGATCTTATCGAGGATTATATCGAAGGCATCTGGGTCGTCTCCGCATTTCCTTCTTGGTCATAAGGTCGGTGTAATTGATTTTTGAAATACAGCTTAGGTACCACACCTCAAACGCAATAATTTTTTACTAGTTCTATATCTTCAGGGTTCCAAGTGCCACGCCCATACAGAGTGATCAGCACAGTACGACTGTGGAAGAGATGGAATTTCAGCTGGTTGAATAGGTAGCCAATTTCATAAATATTTAAGTCTCTTGAAGCCAGCGCTGTCAAGAGTTAGCCGACGTTTAATATCGGCCGTATGGAAGTTATCAGATGTCAGAAGGCTGCTTAGCAAAGTATAATCACGTACGGAACAAGTACTGACAAAACCTATCCTCTCCACACAAAAAAGTGATCCTTTGTATACCTATGCGAACCTGGCAACTAAAAACCGTAGTTACACAATTCATCCCAGTCACTCGTCCCCTGAATCACGCTCTAGCATAATTTATTGGCTTGGATTGATTAAGTAGCACAGCACTTTGCGTCTAGAGGCGCTGAGGTACGCGGGGTCACTTTTGGAGAGTTTGTCAGTACTTGTTTTGTAGGTGATTATACTTTGCTGCTTAGGTAGATAAAGCGTTCCACTGACTTGACTATCTAGCCTTCAATAGTTATGGCGGGATTAGGCTCAGATTAGGCTCATTTAAATGGAAATACACAGTTTTAGTGCCCTTTTTAAGTAATCAAAAAGATTTGAGGGCAACAAGCCCCCATCCCACGCCCTTTTTTCTTCAAAGACATCCGATCAACACTTTGAGATAGAAATTTTATTCAGCATAGTTGAAAGATCCAATAACTTTGCCTTTGGAGATGACATGACAGTCATCTTTTTTTGGGAGGAGGGAATTTTCTGCAGGGGGGATTTTCCACTCAGAAAATTTTCTGCGGGGAGAAGAGTTTTCAGTTGGAATTTTAAACAAGTTGGGAGGAGAGAACAGGGAATGATTTGAAAAACGGTTAGGGATTAAATAAGAAAATTAATTTTTTTTCAAGATAAAGTAAAGATCAATATTAAAGCTTAAAATAAACAAAACATATTACGTATATGAGGAGGGCTGCCGTTGAATTTAAATGGCTGATAATTTTAATAAGCTTTAAGCTCCTATACGACATATCCAAGCTTGTGAATGATGACCCAGCCTATTTCCGCCCTGTATTCTTCTAATATGAGCAACAGTCCGACGTGCAGAAACAGATTGAACTCGTGTTGCGAAATAATAATTCTTGTATGACATCGGAGAAGGTTAAGAATTTACCTGAGAGTCCATCCTCGTTTAGTATTGGGCTTCTAATCTGGTCGCTCGTAATCTCCATTATGGCTACGACTTCATCTAGTAAACTACTGCTTTAGAATATGTTACAAGCCTTTCCTCCAGATTAGATCAAAGGCCTGTCGAAAGTCAATACAAATTTTGTATCAGGTGGATCAGGTGACTGATATGATATAGGCAGCGCAATAGCGCTGCCTAAGTAAAGAACGATGTTGGCATTTATCATTTATTATTATTATTTTTTTTGGTTGGTCTTAGACCAGGGCACTTCTAATCGAAGGAGTTGTCATATAAACTTCGAAAAGAGCCCATTCGATTGGAAATTGGAATGGCTTGTGCCCTTTTTAATAGTCGAAACTGATTGGAAGGAAACTAACACCCTTCCACGCCCGCCATTTCCCCAAACACATCCGATCAAAATTTTGAAATAGCCATTTTGTTCAACGTAGTTGAAAGATCCAGAAATTATAGTTTTGAGGAGGACACTCCCCTCGTTTTGAGTCAAACTCAAAACAAACAGAAATTAAAATAAATAATAGAATCAAATTCAAAACGAGCAGAAAGTAATATGAGTAGGGTTCTAAACCCCATGCTTTCTAAAAGCCAGAATATAATTTGTACTTTACTGAACAAAATTCCTTTATGTTTTCACTTTTATAACTTTAAGAAATCAAAAAATAATTAAGATTTTAAGGAATATATATAAGCATAACTGACAATGCACATTTTTTTTCAGTAAATTCATTTTAATTTTTTAAGGTAAAAAGGAGCATGGGAGGGAGGGGGAATCTAGTTGTCCTCCAATCGGTTTGGTCACGAAATGTGGAACTAGAACTGTAATCTTTGTTCGAGCGAGCCCTGTCCCGATTTTATATGACTATTAGTTCGATACGATCGTCCTGGCAAAAAAACTGATAAAAACAAAACAAATAAACACACATCCATCGCTTTTGGCATAACTCACAAAATTTCACATATTTTAAGATGGAAGCTAGAAACCCTTACAGTATGGTTCTCTGATATGCCGAATTTGTGATTCTTATTAATATTAATTGACTTAAATGGCGCTCCTGCCTTTGTTCAAAAATAATGCAAATTTTCTTAGGCTCGTAGCTTTTGATGGGTATAGAAAACTTAATGAATTTTATGTATATGGAGTCGGCATACAAAAACCAATTCAGTTTATATATGTCTATTGTTATAAAATTTCCGTGCTTTAGAGTTTTCATTGCTATGGCCGAGCTGCTCCTTACTTACAGTTTGCTGCCACGAACTATGTTATTAACTAATCAGGCTTGGAATTCAATCTCAGAAAGGACATTGGTGGCAGGCATGGGCAATAATGTCCTGACAACTTTGTATGGGTGTTTCTGACACCCCTATTGCAAGACCTCCACGACTTGAGTGGATCAGTTTTTCTTGGAACTAAAGACTCCCTACTGAAAATCTACAGAGCCGTGACAGATGCAGCTGCTGACGAAGCTTGTCTTGCAGTGACTACTGAAACGTCATCATGTGATCCCCACAAACTGGCTTGATTCTTGATTCTGCACTTGTATCTACCGATGCAGATTCCAGTAATTTGTATTTTACAGATGCCCAATTCTACAGATTCCCAATCTATGTATTTTGCTATTTTGCTCTCACATTGGAGACGGGCTATGCCATCGTATGGATACAGTTGTGCATGATGTGTATCTTCATAAATGAGTCAGTGTATTGTATGGATTATTCTTCTTCTTGGATATTTGTGAAACAATTTTCTATGTTGGATCTTTTCTGCCTGACTTTCACTGGTAAATACCAGAAAAAGCCGAAATAATATCGTTTGCGATTTCAAAATTTATGTTTTGATATCGATATTTGATGCGACATATCCATATATCGATATTGATATCCGATATCACCCGACACTAGATGTAGTTTTCGTTCAGCCCGAGAAATCGCAAAAATGAGATTTAGATATCCTACATGTTAAAACAAGTACTTAAAGACCAGTTTTTTTGTCATTTCAAAATGATTTCTTGATTGCAATAAATTTGACGTAACTTATACCATCCTATAATACAATTAATTTTTTAATAGAAACATGTTTTTTGATGAAAGCAAAAAACAAATTTATAAACTTTAAAATTATTGGTTTGGAGTTTATACAACATATATGTGCAAAGCTGGTCTAAATAAATTCGATCGTGATATTTCCCTTCATTTGTATAATTCTGAAAAACTAGCGCTTTACTTAAAACACAAAACCAACAAAGCGAAACTGAATTAGAAGCAGCAAAGTCCTCAAGTAGCCTGCAAAAAATAAAAGGCAAATTTAAAAGGCAATAGTCATTCACCTGCTATAAAATCAATAAAATGTATAATACAGTTTTCCATTATTTAAAAAAAAACTCAAAGAAGATAAGTTTTTAGTAAAGGACACGTTTTTCCCAATTCTAAAAGTACAAGGAAGTAACGAGAGTCAGAATATTCGGACCCGTTTTGCGTATGCATTTTTCATAAACTGCCAAGCAGTAATTTTTGTCCGTCAAGCTTCTACTTCACTCTTTACTTCCATCAGAAAAACTTTGGTTTAATTTTTTTTATAATTTTTTCTTTTTTTCTTAAATATAGACAGTATACCTTATCCAAAAACCAGCTTTCATTGTCACTATCCTTGGTTTCAGGTTTAATTTATAAATACCCCTGTTAAAAGTGCAACTAAAAAATATAGTTTAGCTTTCTCTACATTCCTTATAATAATACCAATAAAGGTACCGCTAAACTTAGCATGACAGATCATATAGTCAATACTGCATGTGCGTATGAGTGTGGCCGCTGAGACCTCCGCCTATAGTTCTTATTTTTCTGTTATTTGTTTTCTATTTTCTCTCTATTTTACCGTAACTTTCTTTTTAGTCAATAGATCATATTTGACTGACAAACAAGTTGAATCAGCAGCTGTTAAGGAGGATGAAAACAGTTGGAAATATTATTCACCACCGCAACATCCTATGGCTTCATTTTCAGCAGTAAATGCTTTAATTGCTCAGGCAGTACTCGAAGCAACCGAGGCACCAGTTATTAGTTCCGAAAAGCGACGTCTGAGTAGCAAATCAACTCCCAGCAATGATTACAAATCAACGACTCCTGATGGGCATTCTAGCAAAAGGAGAATATCTACGCACGTTGGCCATCCGCGAAGACAACTGAAGGCTGATACGGGTATAGTCAGAAAAGAGGGAATAGCAATCAGTTCTTATGAACCTACAAAGAAACCTTATAAAAAAAATCGCCGAATAAGTACCAATACTATCGCAAGGCATGAAATCACTACACCCAGTGAAATAAAACTAGAAAACCTTGCAGACATTGAAGCTTTGAATTCGAACTCAGACCCCATCGATACTTTAACTGATGAACAGGTCGAAGATCTTGAACTATATCTGAATAATGTACATGCTGGCCTGGATACGTTGGACCGCCTTGATGATATAATGAAAATTATAGGAATTGTAACTGTTTCAAAAGACTATATTGAAAAGTTATTTATGGTAAGCGGTTTATCCTTTTTTGAATCTTTAATTTTATAACAATTTCGAATATAAGACTTTCGTTTCACTCCCAACATTCTTCATCAGATAGAGTTTTTTTTAGTTTTAGCATGTATATTTTTGGATCGAATGATATAGGAAAGGATACTCGAATAAGAAGTCCCGAAAAGTTATCAATGTCAATAATACATTTCCACAGCGTTTTATCTCGTCTTCTAAAGATGAAACACATTTCTGCCATGTGTGCGCTTTTCACCCGTGGAGTTCCTTGATTAAATAGTTCGTTAGTCCATTAAAAAAAATCCATATAAAAACCATGCCCCTGATGAATTAGCTACAATTCCGATAGAAAGTCGTAGCATAGGTACAGGCATTAGACTTGAAAACACCACAAAGAAATTTTTCATCTAGCTCAAATGCCCGTAACTTGAGGACAGGCATAAGCATGCCTCAAGTTTCATACGAGGTCAAGCAACAGACGTCTAAAAGATTCAGCTAAGTCTGGGATTTATTTTTGTGACATAATCAGAAAGGGTAGTTTCGACAAAATCACTGTATTTAGTTTCGACAAAAAAGTTGAGAAAAGTTACACAAAAGTTGAGAAACTTCAAAGACATTTTTCTCAAAATATTGAAAAGTGTACATGCGTGCTACTACTTTTGGAGGGTCCATGGGCGCCCATATGGGGGGTCAGGGGGGGGCTCTTGCCCCCCCCCCTGGCTGAATGATGCTGCCTTATTTTTATATTTTTGTTCTGAGATTTTTATTATATAGCATTAAAAGTAGCAATTAGACGAAGTTTGCCCCCCCCTGGAATTCAGCTTATGGGCGCCCATGGGAGGGTCATCTTATTACGGAGCACAAAATCTTTACCTTAACATGGCGTTGTGCAGGTCCGATAATATACGAGCACTGTCTTTTTTTTCAGTGGAATGACGCGGCTCCAACATTAGTAATGCATTCCAGGAATAGTAATATAATTTTCAAAATACATGAACTGCATCAGTCTTTTTTATCCTTATGATTGCTGACAGCAAGTAATTTATTTTTCCCACAGGCTATCACATTGTACCAGTGCACCACAAATGGATTTGAAAAAGCTTGGATTTTGTCCTCGTTAAACGTCAAAAATCCAACGCCAGGCTCCAAATTGCCTCGAAAAAAATCAATATGAATTCGTAAATTGTTTCTGTTACTGGTCTAAGAATTATTAGGTCTAAGAGCTGAGCTAACTCATCCAGAATTCAAACCCTCCAAATCGTTTTGTTTGAGAAAAACCGCAACTTTAGCAGCTAAGGATTCTATTATTTTGATGTTAATGACAACCACAAAGTGAATGAGTCCCACTTCTGCCTGTTATAAACCATGGCTGCCCAACCCCAGCAAACTTTGAAATCGGTTCCGCCACCATTTTCCTTCCTAAAGAATTCGGAAGCACCGAAATATCTGTTGATAGAAGTTTATTTTTATTTTACATCGTCAATTTTTGCTGTGAAAAATGTTTTTCACCTGGAAGCTACCAGGTGTTGCCGTAAGATTCATTGAAGTTCGGCATGGCCCTAATTACACATAGCTCAATTGCATTATTTGGAAATTTGTTGGTTAATTGGGGTAAATTCCTGTCTCTTCCTACATATCTCCAGCTCTTCAAACAAGGTCTTCATGGAATTTGAAGAATTTAATACTTTTGGTGGAACCATGTTGGAGGTGCCAGAGTTAGAAGGCTGATTTATTTTTAGATAGTGTATTGAAAACTGTATGTGACAAAATTCGTGAGTGTTCAGTATGGATTTCTCGGAACTACAAAGATGCTTTGACTTAATATCCTTCGTCAAAGGCCAGAGCGAGAAATAGCGTGGAATTTATCCGTCACTGGAAACTTCTGTTATGTTACCAAAAACATCATGAGATTTTTCTTGGGTTTTATCGCTAATTACTTTGCGGCACCATCATTTTTTCCATTCATATAAAAAAAAACAATATGCGTTTACAATATTTAAATTTCATAGTTTTATAAATTTTAATAAATCCTTGGTTAATAATAAAATTAGATTAAAGAATCACTCAATTAGTAATTATTAATTTGATTTTTATTTCTGGGGTGGATGTTCCTCATTTCATTTTATTTTAAATATTTTTTATTTGGTTATTTTGAATTTATTGGGAGTTTTTTTTTTTACCGTACGGAGAGTTAAAGAGCAATTTTTTTATTCCAGGATTTGCAAATAGTATTATTTATTTATTGTTGAGTGAATAAACCCACACACGAGTTATTCTCACCTTGGGTCATTAATTTGATAGTTCTGTGAAATTTCTTTTTATTGATTAATAAAGAACTTGAACCCTCACTTTTTTTCTCTAGGAATTCCAGGAAAAAGAAGAGAGGCTCATTTCGTCAGCTCAACCGAGAGCACCAATTAGTCCACTGCATCTCCCGCCACTACCCCCACCACCAATGGCATCTCAAGTTTCATCTTCGAAAAACCCGATAATGGACAGAAAAAATAGACTGCAGTCCATTGATAGTCCTTACGTTCAATCTGTGTCAACAATGGGCCTCTTAGGACTTGGACTCGTTTTAGCAAATAAGGTTAGGAAAGTAAACTCTTCTTTGTCATACCCAAGTACTCACTCAATCTTTAAAGTTTGAATTTTTCTTTTGAAATGTAATCGTCGGCAAGAACCTAACTGAAGATTAATTTGCTTAGATAATTTTTACTTTAATTTAAATTACCCGTCAAATTTGATGAAAATATAGCAAAACAGATAGAACTAGAGCATTGTATGGGAGACGCCTCTGTATCTAGCACCTTTTCGGCATGAGTTCTTGATCAATATTTGGGGTCAGTGCAGTTTTACTAATTTTGGTACTTGGATGAAAGTGCTTATCGACGTGTCTGGAATATATGTCTAAAATTGTTCCAGACTTATTATGAAAATGCTGGAACATCTTTAGGCATTAGTAAGTTCTATAAAAAAAGCCAAAGCACTATATTGAATTGTTTTTTGTTTTTGTTGTTGTTCTATGTAAAACATTGTGGAACTTGTCATATTTCTTGTTCATTCAATAAATTCAAAAGTTCAACTACTCTTCTTAATGAGAGGTTACTTACTTGTAAATATAGCGCTTAAAAGTTAAAAATGTAAGTGGGCCGGTTCCTAGTTCTAGTAGTGGTCCCTGTGTAGATTTCTTGGGAGCCCTTTATGGCCCAGATGCCTCGTCTAAGGCAGGGGCTGTTAACTTTTTAAATATAGCTTTCAAATAATTTTCTATACTAAATACTAACCGCAAACAAATTGTGTTGAAAAACTTAAGACTGTGTTGTGTTGTCTTGTTTCATGTGTTGTGTTAGTTTTTGGCAGCTGCAACTTCCTCAAATTCCACTTAAAAACGACCGCTGTTGTTAGCAAAAAAAAAATGATTAAAGATTTTATAAAATGATTTTTTTATAATATTTTTTTAAATATTTTTATATAATATTTTTAGATATGTATATATATATATCTAAAAATATATATATTTTATATATATATATATATATATATATATATATATATATATATATATATATATATATATATATATATATATATATATATATATATATATATATATATATATATATATATATATATATATATATATATATATATATATATATATATATATATATATATATATATATATATATATATATATATATATATATATATATATATATATATATTTACATATATGAGCCATTGCTGCCGCATAGGGCGTCGATTGTTTTCTCTCCAATTTTGTACTCCACTTTGTTGTTTTTGCTTATTGTGGGTCAGAATTATTGTATTGCTAATTTTATAAGTATAATTTTATATTTTATAAGTAATATTATAGTATATTGCTAATTTGCTAAGCCCGGGAGCTTATCCTCGAAATTTCAGCTCAATCCGATCACTCCTTCCCTGCTTTCAAAAAACCAAATATAGCCACTTAAAATTCATCATCATTTCTTTTTTTTTTCTTAGCCACGCCTACAGGCCACAGTTGGCAACGGATCCGGTTGAATGAGGACTCATTCGAAGCAGAATTCGACCTGTTAGGGCCTTTTGATATTTTCAGACCGAAAAAAGTATCCCCCGAATTTACATTTACGAGAAACCTTAGTTTTTTTTCAAATAATACACATAAACAGGTTAGACATGCTTTGTTATGAAAATATCTGCGCGTCAATTTTCATAACAAAGCATGTCTAACCTGTTTATGTGTATTATTTGAAAAAAAACTACGTTTTCTAAAGAGTTAAAGAGGCTGAGTTACAAGGTCGAACCTTAAAACGTACAGGGATTAGGAGGCACAAGTTTCTTAGTTTGAGCTTGGGCTACAAAATGCGATTACCGCCGTCTCTCTGCGACCTCTAGGACCTGAAATCGCTTAACATTGTGGTGGGTCGCCTCTTTATAGAGGCACAAGTGTGCCTCCTTGAAATTTCGTCATTTGGAAGGGATATTTGATCCTGGGTCTCGGAAAAGGTTAAGGCTGTTGAGGTCAACCTTTCAAGGCTACTATTACTAATACTACCGCTGCAACTACTACTGGTACTACTACTAGCGAACTAGATCAAAAGAGTTTAAGTACATCTAAGCTGTAAAAATGGCATTGGAGCAATATCTCCGGGATGGAACAGGATATTAAGTTGAAATTGTCAGGTAAATTTGATGGGGATGAAAACCAAATTAAAAGGGACTATGTGCATGCACGTTGTCAAAGGGCGTATCAGCAATATTCCAGGAACGACTAAGGGTATTAAGTTGTAACTTTCAGGGTTCTATTACTACTACTACTATAACTACTACTAATACTAATACTACTACTACTACTACTGCCTACTATTGCTACTACTACTACTGAATGAATGAATGAACATTTATTTCCCATCATGCAGTTAAACAACAAAACATGATGGAGTATTATGAAAATAAAAGAAAGAAAAAGAACGAACTATGAACACATAACATAGACATCAAAACAAAATCAAAATAGAGTCATTTTGCTACAACTGCTACTACTACTACAACTGCTACTACTACTACAACTTCTACTACTACTACTACTGCTAGTATTACTACTACTACTATTACTACTACTACTACTACTACTACTACTGCTACTACTACTACTACTAATACTACTACTACTAATACTACTACTACTACTACTACTACAATACTACTACTACTACTACTACTATTATTACTACAGCCACTGCTACTGCTACTATTGAACTAAACCAAAGGATTTTGAGTGCACCAAGGTTGTAAAAATGGCACAGATACAATATCTGAAACACAGAATAGGTCATTAAGGTCAAACTTTCATGGAAAGTTTAGGGAGATATAAAATTAAATAAAAGACACCAGGTGCACACGGGTTGTCAGAAGAGCAGGAACACCTGAGAGTATTAAATTGAAATTACACCAAATCAAATAGAGGTTAAATCAGACGAGCTACTACTACTACTACTACTACTACTACTACTACTACAATACTACTACTACTACTATTATTGCTACAGCCACTGCTACTGCTACTATTGAACTAAACCAAAGGATTTTGAGTGCACCAAGGTTTTAAAAATGGCATAGATGCAATATCTGAAACACAGAATAGGTCAATAAGGTCAAACTTTCATGGAAAGCTTAGGAAGATATACAATTAAATCAAAAGACACCAGGTGTACGTGGGTTGTCAAAAGGGCTGAAACACCTGAGAGTGCTCCTACTTCTAGTACTACTACTACTATTATTATTACTACCGCTACTCTTACTGCTGCTATTGAACTAAACCAAAACAGTTTGAGTGCACCAAGGTTGTAAAAATGGCATAGATGCAATATCTGAAATACAGAATAGGTCATTAAGGTCAAACTTTCATGGAAAGTTTAGGGAGATATAAAATTAAATAAAAGAAACTAGGTGCACACGGGTTGTCAGAAGAGCAGGAACACCTGAGGGTATTAAATTGAAATTACACCAAATCAAATAGAGGTTAAATCAGACGAGCTTCATTACTTTCTAAAGCTCGGGAAGTCATCATACCTAAACTGATTCTAAACTGATTCAAAAACATTTCCAACAGTTGACGGTTTTGCTCCTTTTTTAGGTGAAAAATGTTCTCGCAAATTCACCTGTGGTAGAAGTAGGCCGAAGAGACAACGGATTCATGGACTTTAATGAACATAGGTAAGTAAATCGCGTACTAGCACACTATAGTTTAAGCGTAGATCAAGGAATTTCCGGGGGTGGGGGACCAGCCTAGACTCATATATATATATATATATATATATATATATATATATATATATATATATATATATATATATATATATATATATATATATATATATATATATATATATATATATATATATATATATATATATATATATAAAACACATGTACGTATATCCTCAGAAACGCCACTTTATCGTGGAGGAGTCTTTTGTCACTGAAAAAGGGGACTAAAACTTTTAATTTCTGTTTGAACGAGCCCTCTCCTGACTTTTAAACCATTGATTCTACAGGATCACCTCTGGGAAGACGAAACAAATACAAACAAATCTTTCTTCTTGAGAAAAAAAATGCAAGATCCCACTTTTTTGTAGGTAGGAGCTTGAAACCTCTGCAGTAGGGTTCTCTGACATGGTGAATCTACTGGTCTGATAGAATAAAATATCAGATTTAACTGACTATCGGCACAGAGGACCCAAAGGCGAGGCGGGGCATTATAAGCCATGCCAGAAAATGTCTTGAAGGGGGATAGCAAGTGCTACCAGGGATTTGCCCTCGGCAATTATAAATGGTAATACTTTTCAGTTTCTATGTAATTATAATGTATTTAAACATGTGTATACAATGTATTTAAACATCGGGGAACCCTGTTATAGAGGTCACGGCGGCCTCTGCCACGTAGAAGATCAAAAGTCACGCAGCATTTCCATTCATATGAAAAATAATACACCTTTCGTCCACCCGAAACTCTGAAGTAAAAATATTAATAAGAACCTATTCAACAAAACTACTGTTCATCAAAAATTTTGACTGAACTTTCAAATTTTGCCTAAAATTTGAATTATCATTCAACAGTTTAATTCTTAAACAGAACAACTGACAAAGCAAGAAGTTACCAATCAGTTGGCAATTATTGAAATATATGAATACAGTTAAAATGGCGTATCCTATTTTTTAGCAGCAACCGGAAGTTTATGGGGCCGGTGGCCCATATAATATCTTGATTTGGCCTTGGCATCATTTGAAAAACGGTCAAAATAAGTTTTTTTTTAAACTGAAAGTAAGAAGCAACGATAAAAATAAAAACAAATAATAATTCATCCTTATTGGGGGACTGACCCCTCCTAAATCCCTCACACTTTACGCTTAAATTTGACTCTTCTTTCCAGCTGTTTATGAACGACAGCCATTGAATCGGAATAATTTTTATTTATTGTAGCAATTTCTATTTATTTTTAGTTTTAACGTTGCTCCGTCCTTACAGTTCAACTGATAGCTTTACTATACACTGATATCAACTGATAGCTTTACTATACTAAACGGTCCACAGAATTCCAGCTGTCCATAAGCCGCACAGATCTTGATTTTCTAGTTTAAAGCTCGAGAAATACTAATAGAATCGTCATGTAACTTTTTCATTTTTCAGTTGCGTTTTGCTGATAAGCTAAATTGTCTTATGGTGAGCTTGGCAGGCACAATGTTTTGTGGACAAGTTAAACAAAAATTGTATTCTTTGTTATGCTTTAAGAAAACTGACTTTTTAAGAACACTGAAAACTGACTTGATTATATTAATGCATTTTCGTAGCCTCAACGATACATTTTAGCATACTCAAATGATTTTATTAAGTATGCATGGGGATGCGATTTTGATAGTTTGTCTGGAGTAGCAAATCGGGGCTGATTCCTGCCTAAACCGATACCAACTTGAAATTCTTGAAGTAGACTATGGTAAGCTAAGATTTTGTCTGAAATACAATTTTAATTATATTTTTAGGTTAACCACCATTCTTCGTGAACACTCGAAAGAACATAGCTTTAAATTGAGACGCAAAGACTTTACTTCAGAATCTACCGTATATCCTGAAAGAAAGCCGACTGAATTAGAAACTGAAGCTAAATTTCATCGTTAAGAATTCCTGCCCGCAACTTTAGGGCTTTGATAAGGTAATGCCTTAAAAATAGTTTGACAAAATCAATTAATTAAGCGTTGATTCGCCGGCAGAAGCTTGAGCTCCTGTCTACCTTGTAGAAAAATGGTCTGATGGGGGGCAAAACAGTGGGGGATGGTTTGGATGGGGGCAAAACAGTAAGACATTCACCCCATTAAAAATATTTTTTGTATTTTTCATTCGTGATTTTACAGGTTTTGGAGATAAAAGGTAACAATTACACTTCACACTCACTAACAGCCTACGTTACCAAATGATTGCTACATCGACACTATAATAGTAAGGGTGAATTCTTTTTCTACCTTAAGTATATCGAAAACGAACCAAAGATAGATCTATTTTTTATTTATAAATTTCTGCCACCTAAAAATTTGCAACGTCATGTTATTCCTGTATCACCTAAAACTTTTGTTAATTGTATGTTTAAACTTAAGTCTAAATCGAGTGATCTTGATGGGATTAGCGCTCATCATTTACGTGGTGATTGTCCGGCACAAGTCAATGGGCTCCAGCTTGGCATGATTCCTTCCTTTGTGGGATAGTGAATTTTACTCTTAAACGTGAAAAAGACCCTTTTGATTGCAGTTCATATAAGCATATCACTGTTGCATGCAATACTAGTAATATTTTTTAATATTTTCTGCTCCCATATGTTATTGAACAAACTGCGAAAGATTTAAACCCATTTGGGTTTCAACGTCGAAATGAGAGCCAGCATGTGCATAAGGTTTTATCTTCAATTCTTTATGATGCTCAGTCTAAAGGCTATGGATTACATATTTGCGCTTTGGATTTATCTAAAGCTTTCGACAGTACTTTCAATGCACAGTGTGATACACTTTGTCAGAGTTTGGAGTGAAACTTATGTCATACATGTGATTAATTTTGGGTTTACTAATTCGTTTCTTCCTTTGAAATTGCGTACAGAGTTCTATGGTAATGTAGGCTACCAGTTCAACCCTGAGTACAACAGGATGGAGTGCTATTACCTTATCAATTTAATGTTTGCATTCATAATCTGTTATCAGGAATCAGGCCTTCATATTTTATAATTTATCTGATATGTCTTATATTGCGTACGCGGACGATCTGCTAGTTTTAAGCCCGGCCAAGTCTGTTCTGGTATTATCTGTGCAACGTACTTCTGTGATGTTTCAGAATAATGGCCTGTTTTTGAATGTTGATAAATGAAAATATAAATTTTTAAAATCCCAAATCATCAGCTCATTATTTGTCCCGTGGTTTCTCAGTAATTCGTGATGCTGCGAGTTTGCGGTAGTTATCGATTAGTATTTGTTCTGCGCTCCTCTTTTTGCAACTCCAGGTTAGGAGAGATGTTAACGAAAAATTGAAGATTGGATATGCAAAAATTATACCTAACTGTGGAAAATATTCACGCCGAGTTTTAGCTAAAATGTATTCCACATATTGTGACCATTCTGTCTTGTTTTTAAGTGATATGTATTCGCTATTCAATAAGAAAGATTTGTGCCAGATCAGTATTGCCTATTTTAGAAATAACAAATTTTGTTGTATCTTCCCACTTAATATCGTAATACACGTATTACTGGAGGTATGGTGCTACCGAAATTATTCAATCGTTTAAGTTGCTTTGTGCTAACTTTACAAGGCATGTCTTTGTGTCCCTAGGCCCTAACCATAACATAATCAGTGTTTGCTGTCTGAGATTAAGTTGTCTATACGTCTCGGTATTTGCTTTTTCTTTCTTCTTAGAGTAATCTTCTCCGCTTGTTTTGTTTAAAAGTATGTTGTAAATAAATTATAATTATTATTATTACACTGAATTATTATAAGTCTGTAACCCTTCACCCTCTGAATATGAGCATATTTGACGATTTTCACTTAATAGCCACACTTCGTGACAGAAGATCACTCCCCAAATAATACAACTTTGAAGCGTACTAACATCTGGATCGTAAAGAGCAACTGTCAAAAAAATCTTGATTAAATTGTCTTTGACTTCAAGTACCTTCGTATCAAGTCTCAAGCAAGTCGGGCCACTTTAGAGCACAAAGTAGGTGAGACTCAGAGTTTAGTTTACACATCTGAAAATCCATTCCCTTTATTCCGTTGGCGAAAGGTACTCGCCCCATAAGCTTCAAATAGATCTTCAGAATTTTACGGAAAGATTTGAAAAGGGGAGAAAAATTCAGAAAATGTTCATTATTCAATTGAGCCAAGGTGCTGACCTCATAAATTTCAAGCCGATCGGAGAAACAAATGCCTGCCTACCTTTCTTGCTGAAAAGTTGATTGTGGGGTTGGGGTTGTAGGGTCTTGATCTCACTTTCTGATTCCAATCATACAGGTTTCAGACAG
Organism: Artemia sp. Qi Xiang Cuo; assembly: GCF_049724085.1. Lineage (NCBI taxonomy): Eukaryota > Metazoa > Arthropoda > Branchiopoda > Anostraca > Artemiidae > Artemia > Artemia sp. Qi Xiang Cuo. The sequence goes on along the minus strand of NC_142797.1, from coordinate 47,716,636 downwards.
GAGAGGGCGTTACAGAGGCCACAATTCAATTTTGTCCTATGCTCATACATACTGAAAACCCTTGTGCGCTTCTAATTCAGTCAAGGTCCAACCTAACCTCCCTTTTACAGAAAAGTTGGCATAGTGAGAGGTAGAGGGGCGAAAGAGTCGGAGGGTCTCCAGGCCCCACTTTGTGCCTCCAATGTGTTTTTACACCGAATCAGGCCTTAGGTTCATTTTGCGCAGAGCTACTTTTCAATTTATTATTCCCCGATGCATACCGCAAAAAGATCTCAGCCCTTCAAAATTTTCAGAATGGTGTAACTCTTGAACCAGGTTTTCCACAATGAATCTAATTTTATACGCTGATATAAGCTTATCGAGGATGATATACCTTTCCTTAGGCTTAAGACCGCGTGCACCACCCCTACCCCCCAGGGACCCTGGGAATCAAGTAGGAGCCGCCAATCATCCCTCAAGTTTGCCGTAGTGATGTCCAACCATTCTGATTGAATGAAGGTGTGCAGGCTAAATAAATCTTCCTTGTGGTTCTGGGTCTTCCCCGGCTATGACTTTCAATGTTTGCTAATGTAATGAAGCTTTTTGGAGTGTATGTTTCTATGGTGAAGAAGTCTATGGTCTTCCGTATGGAGGACATACCCCAAATATGTCTACCATTGCACTGTGATGGTGTCAATCATTAAGGGTAATTGCATCATTTCATGGATGAAATGATTAACCAGTGCATGTTAAGTTTTCTCCGAAGATTAGAGTTTTCAAATGTCAAGAGTCTCCTTTCTTGTTCTTGACTCAGGTGCAAGTGGTGTTTCTGTGGCGTTTAATAGTACTGGCTTAACATTGCTGCTGAAGAGGTGTAGCTTCAGACATGGAAACAAGTTCTGTGATCTCCAGCCTTTACGTACTTTATTGAAGGTACCTGTTGCTTGTCCTATTCTGGTGAGCATTTCTTTCACTGTGGAGTCAGTGTTCTCGATTATACTTTCTAGGTATTTGGAATGGATAACTTGTTCAATATATTTGTCGTCACATTTAATAGATAGAAGTAAGTCACTTGTTGCGATGCCTTTGTTTTTGTTTGTTTTGTTTTTTTTTTGTTTTTTTTTTTTGTTTTTTTGCATTCACCGCACATGGAGACGGTTTAACTTCATCATGATCCCTTCTAGTAAATTTTGTAGTTGTTTTTGATTGATTCAATCACTGCTATGTTGTCTGAAAAATCTATGCTGTTTACCTGAACGTCTATGCTTAATCTGATTCCTCCTGTCTCTGTATTCCGAGAGATATAATCGATCATCATCACAAGAAATCACAAAATGGTGACAAAATGCATCCCTGTTTTATTCTTGACAGTATCTGGAAGAAACGAGTTTTGCTGTTTGGTGTGTTGACGCCGCATTGGTTACCCTTGAACAAGGCGATGGTAATCGTCACTTTTTTCTCAGAGATTCTGTAATGGATGAGAATCTTCCATGCACTTTAACGATCCACGGAGTTGACAGCCTTCTCGATATCTACAATGATCACATAAATCTCCGGACGACACTCTCTTCTTTCTTCAGTTAGAAGTCTAAGCTTGAATATAAGGTCAGCACTTGAGCCGTAGGACTAGAATCCATACTGTTCATCTTGGAGGGGCTGCTCGAGCTGTGTTCGGACCCTATGTATGATAATACGAGAGAGCCTCTTCACAGATACTGACATTAGAGTTATACCCCACTGTTGTCAGGCACCTATACCATCTCTTTCCTTTAAAAAATATCCTCATGAGGGTGCTACTTTGCCAATACGATGGTACTTCGCCCGTTGTTCATATCCGGGTGAAGAGTAAAGAACAAATGAAGATGCAGGAGAATATCGATGCCTTAATCATTTCTGCAGATATGCAGTTCAGTCCAGGTGATTTTCCGTTTTTCAGTTTCTTTGAATGCTTCTCGGATCTCACTGACATAAGGTGGATCCTTGCTGATATTTAGGAGGGAGATCGGGATACCTTAAATGTTTGGGGGCTCTTCTGGAGGGGTCTATTCAATAAATTTTCCAAATGATTTTCCCATACTTCATTGACTACAATCTATTCCTTTACAAGCATCCCCGATGAATCTTTGACTGGTCATCTTCTATTTGTAATTCGTTTCCATATGACACCATTAGTTATTTTTCACACTGCTCTAGAATCTTTTTGATGCTTCTTTGGCCCGCGTGGCTTTTGGCTCGAGAAAATTTCGTTTACTAGCTCGGGAGCTTTTCTCGTCAGCTTTATCAAGAGCTCTGTGCTGCTCATTTTGGAAAACAAGGCGACCATGGGCTTATTTCTGGAGGATACAAGCTCTCATCTTTTTCCTTCTTCAATTAGGTGCCACGTTTGTTCCCACAGCCACCAATCTTTGGGGCTCCTACGAGGTGCCTAAGATTGATTTAGGAGTTCGTGGTAACAATCCTTCGGGATTTCCCCTACTGTTTAACCTCTAGCTTCCTCTGGTATGAACAGGGGTTCAAATATGTATATATATATATATATATATATATATATATATATATATATATATATATATATATATATATATATATATATATATATATATATATATATATATATATATATATATTTCAAGGTAAAGAATAAGGTACTAGAGTACTCCCTGCCGTTGGTACTGATATCCGTTTCATGGCCCTTCAGTCCGGAATTGAATTATAAGAAGGTATTCTGGCGATTAGGCCGAGGAACCGTTGCATATCTTAGGTATTTTTGACTTTAATCAATTGGATACCTGTCGCTGGCACGGAGATGTCCACTAGAAAGCATAAGGATAGTTCGTAGAATCGAAAGCTTGGCCTATCAACTTTAGATTCTCCGTAAAAATATAAAAAACTACTACAGCTCATATACTGCAAGCTAAAGATAAAGCAAAAATTATCCTTTTGGCCATATGTAAAGTAATTTTCATCAATTTATTTGGAGTTGTGAACTTTCAGTAAAAACCGTAGGTACCGAACTGTGGACTCCAGTAGGGGGGAGGGAGTTATTGGCAGAAAGATATGCCCCTCCCCGTAGAAACAAGAAAAGGAAAAAAGCTCCTGGCAGCACTTTGCACTCCCCCCTAAAAAATTTTCCGGCGATGATCTTGGGTTAGACCCCGTAACACTTTCCCAGAATAAACAAGATGTTGCTCCTGTAACATAATCACTGAAGTATTTTTGTACAGTAATCGAACATTGGATACTTTTAGGAGCTGATTTGCAAATACTTTTTCACCAGAGTAGTCTGTGTTCTGACAAAGAGTATTTAATTATAGATACTATTTTTTTTCTATTTCGACCTTTTTCAACTGCTCCCATTTGTCACTGATTTAGCAAGAGCTCAACAACTGCCTTAATTAAGCATACATGGTATTTTTGGCTATCCGAAAATCTAGGTTGATGCTTTTTACCATGCATCATAAAGCTCATTAAAAGATACGCTCTTGTTAAATAGTTCCATTTTTACACTGAAAATTTAATGAAGCAGAAAATTATTCTATTTCATTTTTCAGGCTAAGACAAGAGGCCGGACAAAGCTCTACTCTGATTACAGCCATCAGCCAGTGAAAATTTTGTACCTTATTAAATTAAAAATGAAAGTTCAGTTTTACTCATAGTTTTTTTTTATTGTCGTCCAGTTAATATTTTTTTTTTCTTTTTAAAAGAGTTACTCGAGGAAACGAATGTAGGTGCATATATCTCCAGGGTACTATGTCGCTAAGTATTTTAATGTTGCCTGCATTAGCACAATTTTTACTTCTTCGTGTCGCACTTGGAGGTTCAATTCAAATTGTGTGAAGGGGCTCAGTACTTTCTAAGGGGCATTTATCCCCCCGAAAAACTCCCTCCATGAAAAATTCCAGCGGCGAGAATCCCCCCTCACGGAAATTTTTCCCTCAGAGAACTCAAAATGTTGATTAGATATCCTAAAGGGTAACAAAAGGATGAGATATCAAATAAGGCTCTAGGACAGGGGCTAGTTGTTCTCCAATTACTTTTGACTTTAAAAAAATGGACTAAACTCTTAAGTTGCGATCGAATGAGCATCCTCTGAAATTTCTACGACCACGAGGAAGAGGCTGGGGATGAGGAAGGTGTAATCTCCCTCCTGTAAAGAATAAATTTTACTCGTTTTTGAGTAGTGGCTAATTTCGAGCGGGGGCAAGGGGGGCAGTTGCCCCCCAATAATTTGGAAAAAAATTATTCTGCAGCCCATGCCCCTTGAATCTCCGGATGGAGACCCCTTGTGCCCTCCAATAAAAATACTGGAGCTACGCCCCTGTTTTGGGGTTCAATGTTACTATTTACAGCGTACACCGGAAATATTCCCGGAAATCAAAAGAGATTATGCATCAATTTCTACCTCCCCCCTCCCCTCCTTAGCACTGAATTTTTAATTAATTTTAAGTCTTAATGATAGTTGGGGTGTTTTGGGATTAAAAAGCACATATTGAGGCATATATCCCTCTCCCTAACTACAAAACGATCAGAGAACCCTACTGTGCAGGTTTCAAGCTCTCATCTACAAAAATTTGGAATTTGGTATTTTTTTGACTAAAAAAGATCACGGATGCGTGTTGTTTTTATTCCAGGGATGATCGTATCAAACCAAGAATCTTAGAAGATCGGGAGATCTTCTAGGATTGGAAATAAATTTTAAAACAACTAGCTCTCTTTCCACGCCCCCTTCTCCCCCAAAGACATCATCTTGAAATTTTAAGATAGCCATTTGGTTCAGAAAAATTGAAAGGTCCGGTCCAATAAATACCCCTCTAGGGGTGACATGACCCTCCAACCTCCCCTTGGGAAAGGGCTGTAATTATCGCAATTTATCAATTGTTTACATATAGTTTTTGTTATTGGGAAACATTCTAAAATTTTTCTCGGGGGAGTTTCCTACGGGGGGGGGGGGGGGATTTTCACAAGGAGATATTTCAGTGGAGAGAAAATTTTTTGGTATTAATTTTTCTGGCCTGACGCACAGAATTCTTTTTACTTGTCTTTCTTTCAGTTTGAATGCACAATTTTGCATATGGAGAGAATGTTACGGGGAAATTATCCTTGGAAAATTGTCAGCGGGGAGGGGATTTTCCAGGGGGCAAATTTTTCCAGGGGGTGCCTAGCACCGTTTTTCACTAGTTACAACCCAGTAATTTATTTGGACTCACCACTGTTACTTTGAGAACAAGTTCTAGATCCTCTCGTGAATCAAACTTTGAACAAAATCAAATGAAAGTAAAGAGCGACATAAAGATCCAAAGAACATAAATTATTTCGTATATTAAAGAAGCTAACCTCTCCTCAACAGCCCACTCTTGACGCTAAAGTTTTATAGCGCTTTAAAACTACTTCTTATACAAATTCAATAGCCTTTTGTTTAAGCAATCGTTCTTGAAACGTCCTGAGACAAAAAGTCCAACTTTAGCGTCAAGAGCGGGTAGTTTAGAAGGAGACATTCCCTCTAACTTGTAAAAAAATTTCTGTCCGTTTTTAGTTTTAACATAGCTTTTCAATTTCATTTGGGAAACCCTTTTTTTTTAATTTCTGTCCTTTTTTAATTCCATACCCAGGGTTGCCGAAGAAGGGATACCATCCCATGAAATGCGATTCATGAAATACGAAAAAAAATTGCATATGCGCAACATTGCATCAAGCAAAAGAACCCATTTAATGTATTTACTTTTTGGAACAGAGTGCAAACATCCCAAATAAGTTATCGTCTGATATCTGCCATTTATACAAAAAAAGCCACATGGCCATTGAAAAAAAAAAAAACAACAACAATACGGTACCAACTATTACTATGTAACTGACCTCACCGCGTTGGCTTTCAGAAATATTTTTCACGAGGGAAAGATCATGGTTGCAGTGATAGCTACAATATAGTAAAGAGTGAACTACAACCCATAGTAAAAAATGTAATAACTGTTATTTTGGTTAATCTTAATAGTGAAAGTTTGTTGCTAAAATTTTTTCGGTGATTTGAAAATAAACTGAATTCCTACGAAAATGGCAGTACTATCCATGTATAAGGTCCGAATTGCACAAGGAAATACACATGAATATACAGTGCAGTTTGACGTGCACATTGCAAAAAGCAACCAATCCTTTTATATTATACAGCTATAAAGTGATCAAACACATTTTGAAAGTATAATTGAGATTGTATAACGCAAGCAGACTGGTTTTTGAGGCACTTTCATCATAACGTGTTTTATTTATTTTTTTTTTTTTTTTTTAAACCAAAAACTAGAAATTTTCAAATTGTGTATTTAGGAATGATTTTGTAGGAAAATCTGTCTATCACCCATGCATTATCCACTGTTCCATTTCTTTGAAGTATGTGCTATCAGACTGGTTTCTGATTTTTGGACAATTGCCATTAGTCAAGACTAGTTTGTTATAGTTATGCCGCGTGACAACAGCTTTGAACTGGCTCGTATTTAAGGGGAGAAAAAAAGGGTTTAGCGATTTTGAACTGGACTACACAAAAGTCGTTAATTTGACAATAGGGAAAAAACAGAGCTAGATAACATTTGTGACTTTGCTTATATGAAGGCAGAGAAAAATGGGTGAAATTGATTATTGGATAATTGCCTTTAGTCAAGACTAATTTGTTAGGAATGTGTCACTGCTAAAGCTAACTCTAATTGCAAAAAACGGGTACAGCATTTGCGAATTGGTGATTATCAGTTAAGGTAACTCCTCGGGGTTGTTAAGTTATAGCTTATTTATTTTAAATTTGGAACAATATCAATCTATTGAAATGGTTAACGATGATAAAATGGTCTTATGACTTGACCTAGCTTTACTTCTTCGATATGTTCTGTATAATATACAAGTGGTGTTTGAGCAGTGTTGTCAATTTAAAATAGAGTTTAACGTTATAGTATACTAAAAAGTTGATACTACGAGAGATGTAGATGGCAAGAAAACAATTTTAATAATGAAATTCAGAACAAACCTTAGAAATCCTTGCAAATCAAGTAGTAAGGTGCATGTGAGTACGAACCATCAAGGATCATAAGCACCAACGACCCTAACCACCAGAGACCTCAACCCCCCAAAGGTCCCCTATCCCCAAAACTCGAAGGGTGCCCTCTACCCTCCAACTTTTTGGCCCCCTCCCCCATTTTTTTGAATTTTTTTAACTTTTCTTAAACTTTTTTTTATTATTTTTTTTAACATGATATATTTTCTTCCACTTGTTTTTACATGTCTTCGAATGAGATGAAACATACTTAATACAAAAAAATCACATTTAATATTTTCCAAACTCAAAATAAGAATGGTATAGACATGTTAGTCATGACCTTTACTATTAGAAAAATAATGTTTGTAGTAACACTTTTTTTTTATTGGACTATAAATTTTTATCGGACTTAGAAATAATTCAACTTTTTTTACGTATCTTAAAATGACATAAAATATGCTTATGGCTCTAACAATTGTACTCTATGCTTGCTCAGAGACACGATGCGGCTTTCCCACTGGTACTTTTTGGCGGGTTATCGACACTATCTAGTTTATTGCGTGTATTAAATCAGTATTTTTTTACGCGGTGGAACGATAAACACATGTCATATCTTTAAAAAAAAGTGAAGATGGAGCATTTTAATAAAGTGTGTTCACATGACAATGTAATTGTAGTATTGAATGCCGACAACGAGAAGTATTTAAACTATGAAACAAGTACAAGTGGTAGCACTATTGGAAATGTATGCATGCATTGTCATGACAGTAAGAAATTAAATTTCTTTGGAGTACCGAAAAAATTCAACTCTTATGTTGGCGGATATGCAAGATTAAGATCTCCAGAGATGATTGCGCTTAAAGAGAAACCCAACATAAGAATAACCGTTGATTATAGAGGACAACGCCTTGATACTGTTGCAGGTAACACATTACCTACTGATACATCCTATCGTCAGCTTTCGGGTATTAGCATTCAACGGAAGATCAAAAAAGAAAGGTCTACTCTTCTACTAATATCATAAACCATATCTTGTCTACGTGTTGAAACTGTTACCTGTGTAAAAATAATGTGATAATAGACAGTGAAATTGCCAGAAAAATAAAAAGGGCATTGGCAGAAAATATCACTATGGAATATAAAGATGGATCAGTGAAAAACAAAGTACCAGGAAACGTTACTTCCATTGATCAAACAGTCAATGAACCAAATAATACCAAAGACGAAAAGCATATTGAGCCTTTCGATGACACACCAGTAAAAATTGTGTATGACTCAAAATGGAATAATGATTATTCTAATGATTACGAACTAAGAGAGGACAATAGCTACAATATCAAGAGAGAACATGGTGAACTATTTGATGGAAAAGATTCAAAATGTCCAAAGTCGATCATTGATATTAATAATGTATCATAATATATTTTTGTGTTAATATTCTACATAGTATTATTTCATTAAAAATATGCTATGCATTACATTGTTATGTGTTCATTATTTTTAGAGGATGCTAGTATATAAAACATTTAGAATGTCGAATAAAACATCTGAGATGTAAAAAAAGGAACTTGAATACATCTATTGTCAGAAACATGGGATAACATTGACAAAATCTAGGTATCAGTATGAATAAATTCCTTATTAACATCAGCTGTTTGAAATGTAATTATGAAAAAATTGTAAGTAAGTAAGTTACAAACTCTTTCTTGAATTCACCTCCTGGATGCACAATACAAAAATTTAATTCAGGAAATTATGAAAAAATTGAACAAATTCTTTATTAACATTCTTTATCGATTGAATCCGCTTCCATCAACATCCTTTGTCAGATACATCGAATAAAATTGACAAAATGTAAATATCTGAGTGAATAAATACTTTATCAACATCCTTTATCGGATATGTCGGATAAAATTGACAAAATCTAATTATCAGAGTGATTAAAATCTAAGTATCAGAGTGATTAAATTCCATATCAACATCCCTTTCTCGGATACATGGGATAAAATTTACTAAATCTAAGTATCAGAGTGAATAAATGCTTTAACAACATCATTTGTCGGGTATATCGGATGAAATTGACAAAAGCTAAGTGTTAGATTGTTTAAATTCTATATCAACATCCATTTCTCGAGTACATGTGATAAAATTGACAAAAGCTATGCGTCAGAGTGAATAATTTTTTTTTATTAACATCTTTTGTCAGATACAACGAATAAAATTGACAAAATGTAAATATCTGAGTGAATAAATACTTTATCAACATCCTTTATCGGATATGTCGGATAAAATTGACAAAATCTAAGTATCAGGGTGATTAAAATCTAAGTATCAGAGTGATTAAATTCCATATCAACATCCCTTTCTCGGATACATGGGATAAAATTTACTAAATCTAAGTATTAGAGTGAATAAATCTATTATCAACATAATTTGTCGGATATATCGGATAAAATTGACAAAATTTAAACATAAAATTGATTAAATTCTAAACCAATATCCATTTCCAGAATGCATAGGATATAAGTTGACTATGGTCAAGCGTCATGATGAATAATTTTTTTTTACAAACATCTATTGTAAGATACAAAAAATATAATAAAAAAAATCTAAATATCCGATTGACCAAATTATATATCAGCATCATTTGTTAGATATGCTGGATAAAATTGACAAAAACTAAGTGTCAGAGTGAATAAATTTTTTTATCCATATCTATGGTCAAATACATCAAATATAATTGACAAAATCTAAGCATCTGAATGATTAAATGCTTTATCAGCATCTTTTGTTCGATATGACTGATAAATTCTAAGTGTCAGAATGATTGATTTCTAAATTTCTTGGATACATAGAATAAAATTAACAATATCTAAGTATAAGAGTGAATATTTTTTTTTTATAATCATACATTTACAGAAAAAACGAGAATAATTGATAGAACCGGTATATCAGATTTACTGAATTCTATAATAGGATACTTTGATGTATTTGAAGGATCACATTGACAAAAGCTAAGCGTTAGATTGAATAAAATTTTTTATCAACATCTTTAGTCCAATAAATCAAATATAATTGACAAAATCTAAGTATCACAGTTATTAAATGCTTTATCAGCATCCTTTGTCAGATATCTCGGATAAAATCTAAGTATTAGAGTGATTAAATTATATATCAACGTTTCTTGTTGAATACAGCGAATATAATTGCCAAAATCTAAGTATCAGAGTTATTATATACTTTATTAACACTCTTTGTCGGATATGTTAGATAAAATTGACGAAATCTAAGTATCAGAGTGATTAAATACCATATCAACATCCTTTTCTCGGATACATGGGCTAAATTGACAAAATCTAAGTATCAGAGTGAATATATGCTTTATTAACATCCTTTAAATGCATTATCAACATCATTTGTCGGCTATATCGGATAAAACTGACAAAATCTAAGTATCAGACTGATTAAATTCTATATCAACATCCCTTTCTCGAATACATGGGATAAAATTGACAAAATCTAAGTGTTGGAGTGAATAATGTTTTTCATTAACCGGATGGGTTTGCCGAAACCAACCGGATGGGTTTGCCGAAAACCCATCCCTCGAAACAATCCTCCGCCCCATGTACTTACGCCTGCCCAGTCAGTCCAACCCCCACAATCACTTTACTCAATTCGGACCATCCCCAAACCTCCCCCCCCCCCTTATTCATTTTCCTCCCAAAAAACCCCTTCCTTTCGACTCCGTTCTTCTCCGTGCGTCCAAGAAGTTACCGACCGGTTCTGGACTCCACCCGTTATTTGCCGAAACAAACCCAACCCCTCCCCTCTCAGACACCCCCCACCTTACCTCACTCCCTCAGTATCATCTTGCCCCCACCCCCAACCCCCATATAAAGATCACTCCCAATTTGACTTATTCCCAGATCGCCAGGAAACCTATCTCACCTCCCTTGCACTTTATCCCCCCAGGCAACCCTACCAGTATGACTCTGGTTTAAGAGTAATCAGGCAGAATGTTCCACAGGTAACACATCCATGCAAAATTTCTAAAACTTCAAATAGTAAGACGAATTCCACCGTAGTTCCATCCCAACTTAATAATATTCCCATAATTTGTTCGATGTCCTCCTTTTCTCTCAAGCCCGGTCCAGTCCCGCCTTTTAATAATGCCTCAAAACCACACCCTTATCCACAACACCCTTCTCATAAGCTTCAACCCCAAATAACTCCATCCCGAATTGAAAAAAAATCCCAATACCCAAATCGGTTTAAATTTCCAACTTTCCTACTCACCAATGCTGAGAGCCTGAATTTTGACAAAATTACCGAACTCGAGGGTATCTCTGAAATTAATAAAATTAATATTATTGCTGTGACAGAGGTTCAGTCCCAGAACCCAGATTTCCTAAAAATTAGCAATTATACTCAGTTTATAAAACTTCGCCCTCCCGATCACCCTCTCGGGAAAAAAGGGGGTGGTATATTTTTTTTATCCGAGATAACCTCCAACCTAATCTCATCCCCACCCCCAACTTATCAGATTATGATGAAATTCTATGGCTGAGCCTTAGACCAAAAGCACTTCCCCGCCCTTTCAATTTAATTGTAACCGCTGTCTTCTATAATTCCCCTAACAAAAGTATTGGCCAGAAATGTAAATTTATTCAACAATTTCTTATAAGTGCTGACTTTGTGTTATCAAAGTATCCGAACGCTGGTATTTGCTTACTTGGCGATGCGAACGACCTGAGGATAGACTCTATCTGCACCTCTCTTAATATTAAACAACTGGTTAAAATATCTACAACAAAAGGTAACACCTCTGGATGTTATTTGTTCAAACATGAGTAAGTATTACAACTCCCCGCAAGCACTGCCACCACTAGGAGGCAGTTACCACTATTGTCTTCTTTTTTCTCCCTCCTCAGCCATTGAACATTCCTTTACTACCTCCATTGGGGTTTGCCGTCCCCTCAGTGACGCAGGACTTTTTCTTTTGGATCATGGCTGACCAGTGAAAGTTGGTCAGACCTTTTAATTCTAATAACCTTGATGACAAAATTTTGATTTTTCACAAAAAAGTAATTGATTCCTATTCATTATGTTTCCCGGAAAAAAAAATCAGAAAGTGCTCCAGTGATAAACCTTACATAAATAATCACATAAAAACATTAATTCGTACGAAAATAAGCTTATTTAAGAGGGGTAATTTAGCTGAAGTAAATAAGTTAAGAAAGGAATTAAAAAGTCAAATTAGAAAAGCTGCCCGAGCCTATTATAAAAATAAAATTAAAGACTTGTGCCATGATAAACCAAAGAACTGGTACTCCGAAATTAAAAAACTTACCGGCAAGAGTCAAGAACAACTAAATTTTAATATAAATGAACCTCCAAAGACCACAGCTAATAACCTAAATAAGTTTCTGGCTTCTATTGTCCAGAGTCTCCCACCACTATCTTACGAATTTCCAGATATTCCTGTTCCTTTTTCACTCCCACATATTTCTCCACTTGATGTTGTTAAAAAAAATTGAAAAACTAAAACGATCAAGCATTTGCCCTTTAGATATTCCTGTTCCTCTGATTAAAGCTTTCAGTGATAACCTCTCAAAACCCCTATCCACCCTGTTTAATGAAATTACCAAATCTGGACAGTTCCCTCAATATTGGCCAAATCAAAAAGAAAAATGGGAAGCCTGGTTTTGATGGCATTCGTCCTGTTACCCTCACCTCAATTTTTTCAAAATTGTATGAAAGTTTTCTCGCAGACTGGCTTAAGATGAAAGTCCTCCCCCTCATTGATCTTAGACAGTTTGGTAATCTTAAATCCACGTCAACCTCTCATTACCTGATTCATCTTGTTGATACCATGGGTAAATTACTTGAAAAACCCAACACTTGGCTTAATCTAATTTCTATTGATCTTCAAAAAGCCTTTGATTTGATTAACCACAATTTACTCATAGATAAACTTACAAATGAATTTCACATTGAAACTTTCCTTGTTAAGCTCGTTGCCTCTTTTCTCTCTAATAGATCTCAAGCAGTTAAATATCTAAATTATTTCTCAGATCATCTCCCCATATTTAATGGCATTCCTCAGGGGACTATTCTAGGCCCTCTCCTTTTTTCACTTATGATTTATAGCCTTTCAACCATTTATGACAATAGATTGAAATTTGTCGATGACTTGACAGTTTTCGAGATGTGTCACAAAAACATCTTTAGCAACCCAATGGGCATACTCCAAGATATTGCCTGTGAGGCCTCGTCCCTTGAAATGACTGTTAACCCTTCTAAATCTGCAATAGTCTCAGTAAGTTTCTTTAAATCCCCTCCCCTTTTTCTTGCTCCTATACCTCCTGAAACTTCTGTCACATCTCTTAAACTCCTTGGCGTTACAATTTATTCCAATTTGAAATGGGATGCCCATATAAATAATATCCTACAACAAGCAAACTCCTCGCTTTCTCTCCTTAAACTTTTAAATAAATTCAGTTGCCCCGAATCACATTTACTACAAGTATACATTTCTTTTGTGCGTCCCATATTAGAGTACGCTTGTCCTGTGTGGCACCCTGGCCTCTCTAATGAAGCAACACGAAAAATTGAAAATGTCCAAAAGAGACCTCTAAAAATTATTTTTAAAGAGGGCAAGATACCGTATTTGTATTTTTTAAATATTTCAAGCCTAGAGACCCTCGAGAGAGGAAGAAATAATTTGTGCCTCCGTTTTGCAAAAAACACCATAACAAACCCTTGGACGGCAAGTATTTTCCCCAAATGTCACTCTCCATCCAGATTACGGCCGCCTCGAGCTGTTTCTGATCCCATCCCCTGCTTTGTCCCCCAGTCACTGCGTTACTTCGAGATATGAAAAAACTTTTGTCCCCTTTATTACAGGAAAATTGAATAAAATGTCCCAATAGTTTCTTTTTTTTACTTTCTTATCTTTATCTTATCTTTAGCTATAACTGACACAATTAATAGTTTCTAATTTGTACCTAACCAATTTCTTGTATTGCCAGTGTAGCAAGTGTTTCATAAATTTTTATTTTAATTTCATGTTCGAACTTATTTTTTACTTCATATTTTTATCTTTTACCTGACCTCAGAATTTTGATCTTTTTATTTGACTTGATTTGTTTTTTTTTTGTTTTTGTTTTTTTGTATGTTATTGTCTGTTATTTGACTCAGAATGCGAATTCGGCCTTCAAAGGCTAGTGATAGTTCATTTTTGGAATAAATCTTATCTTATCTTATCTTATCTCAGATACATCGAATAAAATTTGACAAAATCTAAATATCAGAGTGAATAAATGCTTTAACAACATCCTTTATCAGATATGTCGGATAAAATTTACAAAATCTCAGTATCAGAATGATTAAATTCTATATCAACATCCTTATTTCGGATACATAGGATAAAATCGACAAAATCTAAATGTTAGAGTGAATAATTTTTTTTTATCAACATCCTTTGCCAGATACATTGGATAAAATTAACAAAATCTAAGTGTCAGAGTGTGAATAAATGCTTTGTCGGCATCCCTTGTAGGATATATTGAATAAAATTGACAAAATCTAACTATCAGAGCCAATAAATGCTTTATCACAATAATTGGTCGGATATGTTGGATAAAATTGACAAAATCTAAGTGTCAGATTATGAATAAATAATTTTTCATCATCCTTTGTTTGAAATGTTGAATAAAATTGAAGAATTATAAGCATCAAAGTGATTAAATGTTTTATCAGCTTCTTTTGTCAGATATTTCGGATAAAATTGACGAAATATATGTGTTAGAGTGAATAATTTTTTTTATCCACATTCTCTTTCAGACACATCGGATAAAATTAACAAAATTTAAGTATCAGCGTGAATAATTGCTTTATCAGCATCCTTTGTCGAATAAATCAGATAAAACTGACAAAATCTAAGTACCAGATTGAATAAATTGATTATCAACATCATTTGTCGGATATGTCAGATAAAATTGACAAAAACTAAGTACCAGAGTGAATAAATTCATTATCAACATCCTTTGTCGGTTATATCAGATAAAATTGACAAAATCTAAGTATCAGATTGAATAAATGCTTTATCAACATCGCTTTCTCGGATACAGGGGATCAAATTGAGAAAATATAAGTACAAGATTTAATAAGTTTATTATCAACATCCTTTGTCGAATATGTCGGATAAAACTGAAAAAAGCTAAGACCCCGGGCAATTAAAGTTTATAACAGAATCCCTTTCACAGATAAATGGGATAAAATTAAGAAAATCTAAGTATCAGAGTGAATAAATGCTTTATCAATATCCTTTAAATGCATTATCAACATCATTTGTCGGCTCTATCGGATACAATTCACAAAATCTTAGTGTCAGATTGATTAAATTCTATATCAACATCCTTTGTCGGGTATGTCGGATAAAATTGACTAAGTATCAGAGTTATTAATTCTATATCAACATCCCTTTCTCGGATACATGGGATAAAATTGACAAAATCTAAGTATCAGAGTGAATAAATTCATTATCAACATCCTTTGTCGGATATGTCGGATAAAACTGACAGAATCTAAATATCTGAGTGATTAAATTTCAAATCAACATCCCTTTCTCGGATACATGGGATAAAATTGACAAAACCTAAATATCATAGTGAATAAATGCTTTATCAACATCCTTTAAATGCATTATCAACATCATTTGTCGGCTATATCGGATAAAATTGACAAAATCTAAGTATCAGATTGATTAAATTCTATATCAACATCCCTTTCTCGAATACATGGGATAAACTTGACAAAATCCAAGTATCAGAGTTATTAAATTCTATATCAACATCCCTTTCTCTGATACATGGGATAGAATTGACAAAATCTAAGTATCAGAGTGAATAAATGCTTTATCAATATCCCTTAAATGCTTTATCAACATCACACGTCAGATACATTGGATAAAATTGACAAAATCTAAGTACCAGAAAGAATAAATTTGTTTTTAAAGTTTTTTCTCGGATACATCAGATAACAGTCATAAAATCCAAGTTCTATTCATTTTGGCTTCATGCATCGTTATGTTGAATTTAGGTTAGACTGGTTATAGATGGTAGCAAACCCGCTCAGACATACAGTCATAGTGAGAGAGATATTCAAAAGGTTGAGTTAATTTAGGTTTACTTAGAGTGGTAATGACTTTATCATTTGCACACACTTTCTTCGAATAATTCATTTTCACTTCTTTTTTTTAAAATATGGTATCGGTGTTTATCTCTCCAATTATGAAAAAATTATTGATTTAATACGCGCAATAAACTAGATAGTCTCAATAACCTACCATGGAGTACCACTGGGAATGCAGCTCGGAAATATCAAAACCATAGGTTAGGTTAGGTTAGCTTACGTGCGCTCACGTAAGCTAACCTAACCTATGGTTTTGATATTTCCCATTGGAGGGATAAACACCGATACCATATTTTTTTTTAAAAAAGAAGTGAAAATGAATTATTCGAAGAAAGTGTGTGCACATGATAAAGTCATTACCACTCTAAGTGAACCTAAATTAACTCAACTTTTTGAATATCTCTCTCACTATGACTGTGTTTCTGAGCGGGTGTGCTGCTATCTATAACCAGTCTAACCTAAATTCAACGTAACGATGCATGAAGTCAAAATGAATAGAACTTGGATTCTATGGCTGTTATCTGATGTATCCGATTAAAAACTTTGAAAACGAATTTATTCTTGCTGGCACTTAGATTTTGTCAATTTTATCCGTTGTATCTGACAGGTGATGTTGATAATGCATTTAAGGGATATTGATAAAGCATTTATTCACTCTGATACTTAGATTTTGTCAATTTTATCCCATGTATCTGAGAAAAGATGTTGATATAGAATTTAATAACTCTGATACTTGGATTTTGTCAAGTTTATCCCATGTATTCGAGAAAGGGATGTTGATATAGAATTTAATCAATCTGATACTTAGATTTTGTCAATTTTATCCGATATATTCAACAAATGATGTTGATAATGCATTTAAAGGACGTTGATAAAGCATTTATTCACTCTGATACTTAGATTTTGTCAATTTTATCCCATGTATTCGAGAAAGGGATGTTGATATGGAATTGAATCACTCTGATACTTAGATTTTGTCAGTTTTATCCGACATATCTGACAAAGAATGTTGATAATGAATTTATTCATTCTGAGACTTAGAATTTG
This sequence comes from Artemia sp. Qi Xiang Cuo, assembly GCF_049724085.1. Classification (NCBI taxonomy): domain Eukaryota; kingdom Metazoa; phylum Arthropoda; class Branchiopoda; order Anostraca; family Artemiidae; genus Artemia; species Artemia sp. Qi Xiang Cuo. The sequence goes on along the minus strand of NC_142797.1, from coordinate 47,699,403 downwards.
TCAACTTTATCCCATGTTTCCGAGAAAGGGATGCTGACATAGAATTTAATCATTTTAGTAATTATATTATGTCAATTTTATCCGACATATCTGACAAAGGATTTTGATATAGAATTTAATCAATCTGATACTTAAATTTTGTCATTTTTTTTTCCGATATAGCCGACAAATGATGATGATAATGCATTTAAACGATGTTGATAAAGCATTTATTCACTCTGATACTTAGATTTTGTTAATTTTATCCCATGTATCTGAGAAAGGGATTTTGATATGGAATTTAATCACTCTGATACTTAGACTCTGTCAGTTTTATCTGACATATCCGACAAAGGATGTTGATAATGCATTTATTCACTCTGGTATTTAGATTTTGCCAATTTTATCCCTTGTATTCGAGAAAGCGATGTTGATAAATCATTTATTCAATCTGTTACTTAGATTTTGTCAATTTTATCTGATATTCCCGACAAATAATGTTTATAATGAATTTATTCATTCTGATACTTATATTTTGTGAATTTTATCTGATATACCCGACAAATGATGTTGATAATGAATCTATTCACTCTGGTACTTAGATTTTGTCAATTTTATCTGACATATTCGACAAATGATGTTGATAAAGCATTTATTCAATCTGATACTTAGATTTTGTAGACTTTATCCAATACTTCTGACAGAGGATATTGATAAAAAAAAATTATTCACTCTAACACATAGATTTTGTCAATTTTATCCGACATATCCGACAAAGGATGCTGATAAAGCATTTATTCACTCTGATACTTAGATTTTGTGAATGTTATTCAACATGTCCGACAAAGGATGCTGATAAAGTATTTATTCATACTCTGAAACTTAAATTTTGTCAGTTTTATCCAACATATCCGACAAAGGATGGTGATAAAGCATTTATTGGCACTGATAGTTAGATTTTGTCAATTTTATTCAATATATCCGACAAGGAATGTCGATAAAGTATTTATTCACACTCTGACACTTAGATTTTGTTAATTTTATCCAATGTATCTGGCAAAAGATGTTGATAAAAAAAATATTCACTCTAACACTTAGCTTTTGTCAATATAATCCTATGTACCCGAGAAACGGATTTTGGCGTTTGATTTAGTCACTCTGTCACTGGTACTTTGTCATTTTTATCTGACTTATTAAACAAGAAATGTTGTTAAGGCATTTATTCACTCTGATATTTAGATTTCGTCAAATTTTATTCTATGTATCTGACAAAGGATGTTGATAAAAAAAAATTTATTCACTCCAACACTTAGATTTTGTCAATTTTATCCCATGTATTCGAGAAAGGGATGTTGATATAGAATTTAATCAATCTGATACTTAGATTTTGTCAATTTTATCCGATATACCCGACTAATGATGATGATAATGCATTTAAAGGATGTTGATAAAGCATATGTTCACTCTGATACTTAGATTTTGTCAATTTTATCCCATGTATCAGAGAAAGAGATGTTGATATGGAATTCAATCACCCCGATACTTAGATTTTGTCAATTTTATCCGACAAATCCGATATATGATGTTGATAAAGTATTTAATCACTCTGATACTTAGATTTTGTTAATTATATTCGTTGTATCTGACAAAAGATATTGATATAGAATTTAATCACTCTGATACTTAGATTTTATCCGAGATATCCGACAAAGGATGCTGATAAGGCATTTAAACACTCTGATACTTAGATTTTGTCAATTATATTTGATGTATTGGACAAAAAATGTTGATAAAAAAATTTATTCACTCTGACACTTAGCTTTTGTCAATTTTATCCAGCAAATCCGACAAAGGATGCTGATATAGAATTTAATCAATCTGATATTTAAATTTTGTCAATTATATTCGTTGTATCTGACAAAAGATGTTGATAAAAAAAATTATTCACTCTGACACTTAGCTTTGGTCAATTTTATCCAGCATATCCGACAAAGGATGCTGATATAGAATTTAATCAATCTTATATTTAGATTTTGTCAATTATATTCGTTGTATCTGACAAAAGATGTTGCAAAAAAAAATTATTCACTCTGATACTTAGATTTTGTCAATTTAATCCCATGTATGCGAGAAAGGGATGTTGATATAGAATTTAATCAATCTGATACTTAGATTTTATCCGAGATATCCGACAAAGGATGCTGATAAAGCATTTAATCACTCTGATACTTAGATTTTGTCATTTATATTTGATGTTTTTGACAAAAGATGTTGATAAGAAAATTTATTCACTCTGACACTTAGCTTTTGTCAATTTTATCCAGCATATCCGAGAAAGGATGCTGATATAGAATTTAATCAATCTGATATTAAGATTTTGCCAATTATATTAGTTGTATCTGACAAAAGATGTTAATAAAAAAACAATTATTCACTCTGACACTTATCTTTTGTCAATTGTATCCCATGTATTCGAGAAATGGATGTTTATATAGAATTTAATCAATCTGATACTTAGATTTTGTCAATTTTATCCGATATACCCGACAAATAATGTTGATAATGCATTTATTCACTCTGATACTCAGATTTAGTAAATTGTATCCCATGTATCCGAGAAAGGGATGTCGATATGGAATTTAATAACTCTGATACTTAGATTTTAATCACCCTGATACTTAGATTTTGTCAATTTTATCCGACATATCCGATAAAGGATGTTGATAAAGTATTTATTCCCTCTGATATTTACATTTTGTCAATTTTATTCGTTGTATCTGACAAAAGATGTTGATAAGAACAAATTATTCACTCTGACGCTTAGCTTTTGTCAATTTTATCCCTTGTATTCGAGAAATGGATGTTGATATAGAATTTAATCATTCTGATACTTAGATTTTGTCAATTTTATCCGATGTACCAGACAAATGATGTTGATAAAGCATTTGTTCACTCTGATACTTAGATTTAGTAAATTTTATCCCATGTATCCAAGAAAGGGATGTTGATATGGAATTTAATCATTCTGATACTTAGATTTTACTCTCTCTGATACTTAGATTTTGTCAATTTTATCCGAAATATCTGATAAAGGATGTTGATAAAGTATTTATTCACTCTGATATTTAAATTTTGTCAATTTTATTCGATGTATCTGACAAAGGATGTTGATGGAAGCAAATTCAATCGATAAAGAATGTTTATAAAGAATTTGTTCAATTTTTTTCATAATTTCCTGAATTAAATTTCTGTATTGTGTATCCAAGAGGTGAATTCAAGAAAGAGTTTGTTACTTACTTACTTACAATTTTTTCATAATGACATATCCAACAGCTGATGTTAATAATGAATTTATTCATTCTGATACCTAGATTTTGTCAATGTTATCCCATGTGTCTGACAATAGATGTATGCAAATTCCTTTTCTTACATCTCCGATGTTTTAATAGACATTCTAAACGTTTTATATGCTAGCTTACTCTAAAAATAATGTACACATAACAATGTAATGCATAATATATTTTTAATGAAATAATGCTATGTAGAATATTAATACAAAAATATATTATGATACATTATTAATATCAATTATCAACTTTGGACATTTTGAATCTGTTCCGTAAGATAGTTCACCATGTTCTCTCTTGATATTGTAGTTTTTTTCTTCTCTTAGTTCGTAATCAGTAGAATAATCATTATTCCATTTTGAGTCATACACAATTTTTACTGGTGTGTCATTGACAGGCTCAATATGCTTTTCGTCTTTGGTATTATTTGGTTCATTAACTGTTTGATCAATGGCAGTAACGTTTCCTGGTACTTATTTTTTTCACCGATTCATCTTTATATTCCATAGTGATATTTTATGCCAATGGCCTTTTTATTTTCTGGTAATTTCACTGTCTATTATCACATTATTTTTAAACAGGTAACAATTTCGGCACGTAGACAAGATATGGTTTATGATATTAGTAGAAGAGTAGGCCTTTCTTTTTTTGGTCTTCCGTTGAATGCTAATACCCGAAAGCTGACGATAGGATGTATCAGTAGGTAATTTGTTACCTGCAGAAGTAGCAACGAGTTGTCCTCTATCATCAACGATTATTTTTATGTTGACATTCTCTTTGAGTGTAATCATCTCTGCAGATCTCAATCTTGCATATCCACCAACATAAGTGTTGAATTTTTTCTGTACTCCAAAGAAATTTAATTCCTTACTGTCATGACAATGCATGCATACATTTCCAATAGTCCTACCACTTGTACTTGTTTCATAGTTTAAATACTTCTCCTTGTCGGCATTCAATGCTACAATAAAATTGTCATGTGAACACACTTTATTAAAATGCTCCATCTTCACTTTTTTTTAAAGATATGACTTATGTGTTTATCGTTCCACAGCGTAAAAAATACTGGTTTTCATGGGGATTAGCATTGAAGTTTAGTTTTTTAATACATGCAATAAAATAGATAGTGTCGATAACCCACCATAAATTACCAGTGAGAAAGCCGCATCGTGTCTCTGAGCATGCATAGAGTACAATTTTTAGAGCCGTAAGCATATTTTACGTCATTTTAAGATACGTAAAAAAAAGTTGAATAATTTCCAAAAAAAAAATTTTAGTCTAATAAAAAAAGTGCTACTACAAACATTATTTTTCTAATAGTAAAGGTCATGACTAACACGTCTATACCATTCTCATTTTGATTTTGGAAAATAATAAATGTGATTTTTTTTGTTTTGTTTCATCTCATTCGAAGACATTTAAAAAAAGTTGAAAAAAACTATTTCATCTTAAGAAAAAATAATAAAGAAAGTAAAAAAAAAACTTCAAAAAAAAAATTAAAAAAAAATGGGGGAAGGGGGCCAAATATTTGGAGGGGAGGGGGCGCCCTTCGAGTTTGGGGATAGGGGAACTTTGGGGGGTTGAGGTCTCTGGTGGTTAGGGTTGTTGGTGCTTCTGATCCTTTATGGTTCATACTCACATACACCTTACTACTTGATTTGCAAGGATTTCTAAGGTTTGTTCTGAATTTCATTATTAAAATTCTTTTCTTGCCATCTACATCTCTCTTAGTATCAAATTTTTAGTATACTATAACGTTAAACTCTATTTTAAAATCACAACACTGTTCAAACGCCACTTGTGTATTATACAGAACACATCGAAAAAGTAAAGCTAGGTCAAGTCATAAGACCATTTTATCATCGTTAACCATTTCCATAGATCTATATTGTTCCAAATTTATAATAAATAAGCTATAAGTTAACAGCCCCGATGGTTTACCTTAACTTATAATCACCAAGTCGCAAATGCTATACCCTTTTTTTGCAATTAGAGTTAGCTTTAGCAGCGACACATTCCTAACAAACTAGTCTTGACTAAAGGCAATTGTCCAATAATCAGTTTAACCCTTTTTTCTCCACCTTCATACGATCCAATTTGCAAATTCTATCTAGCTCTGTTGTTTTCCCTATTATTCAATAAATATCGTTCGTATAGTCCAATTCGCAAATGCTAGACCCTTTTTTTTGCTATTAGAGTTAGCTTTAGCAGCGACACATTCCTAAAAAACTAGTCTTCACTAAAGACAATTGTCCAATAATCAGTTTAACCCTTTTTTCTCCACACGATCCATTTCATACGATCCAATTCGCAATTGCTATCTAGCTCTGTTTTTCCCCTATTATTGAATTTAATATCGTTCGTATAGTCCTGTTCGCAAATGCTATACCCTTTTTTTCTCTCCCTTCACACGATCTAATTCGCAAATGCTATATAGGGACATATCCCTAACAACTAGTCTTGAATAAAGGCAATTGTCCAAAAAATTATAAACCAGTCTGATAGCACATACTTCAAAGAAATGGAACAGTGGATAATGCATGGGTGATAGACAGCTTTTCCTACAAAATCATTCCTAAGTACACAATTTGACAATTTCTAGTTTTTGGTTTAAAAAAAAATAAAAAAAATAAAGAAAATAAAACACGTTATGATGAAAGTGCCTCAAAAACCAGTCTGCTTGCGTTATACAATCTCAATTATACTTTCAAAACGTTTTTGATCACTTTATAGGTATATAATATAAAAGGATTGGTCGCTTTTTGCAATGTGCACGTCAAACTGCACTGTATATTCATGTGTATTTCCTTGTGCAATTCGGACCATATACATGGATAGTACTGCCATTTTCTATCCTGCCTATCAAAAAGCTGTCTATCATGGGTGATAGACAGCTTTTCCTACAAAATCATTCCTAAATACACAATTTGACAATTTCTAGTTTTTGGTTAAAAAAAACAAAAATTAAACATGTTATGATCAAAGTGCCTCAAAAACCAGTCTGCTTGCGTTATACAATCTCAATTATACTCTCAAAACGTGTTTGTTCACTTTATAGGTATATAATATAAAAGGTTTGGTCGCTTTTTGCAATGTGCACGTCAAACTGCACTGTATGTTTATGTGTATTTCCTTGTGCAGTTCGGACCTTATACATGAATACTGCGAATGGTGTCAGAGCAAAATGAAAATTGCACCGTTCGAATGACAATGGTCGAAGTCTCTATGTAGGAGAATTATAGTCTTTTACCTTAACAACAAGAAAATTATTTTTTTTGCATGGGAAGTAATCCTGTCTGTTTTTTTCTTTCTTCTTTTTTCCCCAGGAATGTTCGTATCGAACCTTTGGTCGTAGAATGTTGGGGAAGGCTCATTCGCAGTGAAATTGCACTACCTGTTCCTTTTTTAAGCAACAAAAGAGATTTTGCTAAATCAAAGTCGTGTTTTCTGCCATTGTGTACCGTAAAGTGACAATTTTTGTCAAAAAGAGTTCGAACCTTTGGTCGTAGAATGTTGGGGAAGGCTCATTCGAAGTGAAATTGCACTACCTGTTCCTTTTTTTAAGCAACAAAAGATATTTTGCTAAATCAAAGTCGTGTTTTCTGCCATTTTGTACCGTAAAGTGACAATTTTTGCCAAAAAGAGTTAAAATGCCAGGAAATGGGAATTATGAGAGAACCAATGGATACGGCCTAAAACTCAATATGATAAAACTCTCATTATGGCTTAAACTCAATAAAAGACGTTTTCATTTCAGGCACTAGTCTTGATAAGTGGCTCTACAGATTGCGTATCAAGCCTTAGTGTATGATGTGGGGTTTGCAAAAAGAGTTAAAATGCCAGGAAATGGGAATTATGAGAGAACCAATGGATACGGCCTAAAACTCAATATGATAAAACTCTCATTATGGCTTAAACTCAATAAAAGACGTTTTCATTTCAGGCACTAGTCTTGATAAGTGGCTCTACAGATTGCGTATCAAGCCTTAGTGTATGATGTGGGGTTTGCAAAAAGAGTTAAAATGCCAGGAAATGGGAATTATGAGAGAACCAATGGATACGGCCTAAAACTCAATATGATAAAACTCTCGTTATGGTTGAAACTCAATAAAAGACGTTTTCATTTCAGGCACTAGTCTTGATAAGTGGCTGTACAGATTGCGTATCAAGCCTTAGTGTATGATGTGGGTTTTGAAGTGAGCTGTTTCTTGGCAGACCTCCTTATAGTGACCTCCTCTTCTCCCAAATTTGAAAAATATCTACTATTACCAATAATTTTTAAATTAAGTGGATTTTGATGAGCATTATCCACAAAATTATTCACAATATTTACTACTTCAAACTTATTATTTAAAAACTTACCAAGACACCTCTCATGGGATAAAATATTCCCAGAAGTAAAACCAAATTGGAGTAGGGCTCCAGAGAAGCAAAAATTCTTACTCAAAACCATTTTCAACTTAGCTGCGAAATGATTACGGAAATATGAGTAGTGGTGCCATACCATGTCCTGTGAGCACATCATTTGCATAACCGTATTAGTGCAAAATTTGGGTGAATGACCTACATATTCCTGTCAGCACATGATTAACTTATATTCGATTAGTAAAGTAAATCCAACAAAAAATTATAACACGAACAGAAGTTTATTGAATCAAAAAGCGAGAAATCTGCTACCCCTGTTTTCTTATGGCACGTGCTTGGGTAAAGTAAACTGACGAACTTAAGTTCCCCAATGAATCAATTGCTATAGTGTTTTTTTATAGGGAACTTATGATCATCCATGTCCCATCTCCATGGGGCCTCCAATATCCCTCCCCCAGCTTCCTGCCCCCACCCTCCTTTTTGGATTTAGAATTTTTGGACTTAGCATTTTTGGAACTTGGAATTTTTTGGACTATTTACAAAGAAGCTGGTTCAAAATGTTTTGAACTCTGGTTTGAACAAAGATCAATGAAGATACGTTTCTTTGAATCAAAAGTGTGGTTCAAAATGTTTTTTACTCAGTTTTGCACAAAGCTCGATGAACATACGTTTCTTCAAATCAAATATATGGTTCGAAGTGTTATGTACTCCATTTTGCAGATATGATATACCATATATGGTATACTAGAGTCTGAAATAGGTGAATTAGGTTTTCACCAAAGTCTGAGAGAGATGAATCGGATTCTTTTTAGAGTTAGAAAAATATGAAGGGAGAATTTATCAAGATTCAGTCAGACACACCAGCTCAAAAGTGGCATACTAGTGTCTGAACAGGTGAATTAGGTTTTTACCAAAATCTGAGAGAGATGAATCGGATTCTTTTTTAATTAAAAACATTTGAATTGGGAATTTATCCATATCTAGTCAGACAATGACACTACAACCGGCTAACAAGTGGTATCTAGAGTCTGAAATACGTAAATTAGGTTTTAACCAAAGACTGAGAGAGATGAATCGGATTCTTTTTAGAGTTACAGACATAGGAAATCAGAATTTATCAAAATTCAGTCAGAAACAATCACTATTACCAGCTCACAAGCGGTATACTAGAGTCTGAAATAGCTGAATTAGGTTTTAACCAAAGTCTGAGAGAGATGAATTGTTTTCTTTTTAGAGTTAGAGACATATGCAGTGGGAAAGCAACTGACGGCAGAACGACTGATTTGTTACCGGTACCCAGGTGCCTGCAGCCAACCTGCACACACTATATAAGTGGTATATATAGTCTGAAATCGATCAATTGGGTTTTTACAAAAGTCTGAGAGAGATGAATAGGATTCATTTTAGAGTTAGAGACATATGTAGTGCGAATTTATCAAGATTCAGTCAGACAGAGACACTACTACCAGCTCACAAGTGGTATAATAGAGTCTGAAATAGATGAATTAGGTTATTACCAAAGTCTGAGAGAGATGACTCGGATTTTTGTTAGCTGGAGAACTATGAAATGGGAATTTATCAAGAATCGGTCAGACAGTGACACTGTTACCAGCTCACAAGTGATATACTTGAGTCCAAAATAGGTGAATTAGGTTTTTACCAAAGTTTGAGATGGATGAATGGGAATTTTTTAAGAGTTAGGATATATAAAGGGGAGATCTATAAGGATTCAGTCAGACACAGCCACTTCTACCAGCTCTTTTGAGCTAGAGAAATACGAAGTGAGAATTTATCAAGAATCGGCCAGACAGAGACACTATTACCAGCTCACAAGTGGTATACTAGAGTCTGAAATAGGTGAAATAAGTTTTTACCAAGGTCTTAGAGAGATGAATTGGATTCGTTTTAGAGTTGGACACATAGGAAGCGGGATTTACTTAAGGTTCAGTCAGACACGGGCGCTACTACCTGTTCATAAGTGCTATACTATAGTTTGAAATAGGCAAATTAGATTTTTACCGAAGTCTGAGAGAGATCAATCAGATTCTCTTTAGAGTGGGAATACATATGAAGCTCATAAGTGGTATACTAGAGTCGTGAAATGTGTGAATTAGGTTTTTACCAAGGTCTGAAAGAGATGAATCAGATTTGTTTTAGAATTATAGACATATGAAGGGGGAATTTATCAAGATTCAGTCAAACACAAACGCTACTACCAGCTTAGAAGTAGTATACTAAATTCTGAAATTGCTGAATTATGTTTTTTTTTACCAAAGTCTGAAAGAAATGAATTGCATTCTTTTTAGAGCTAGAGGCATATGAAGTGGGAATTTATCAAGATTCAGACAGATACAGACGCTACTATCTGCTCACAAGTGCTATACTAGAATCTGAAATAGGCAAATTAGGTTTCTACCAGAGTCTGAGAGAGATAAATTGAATTCTTTTTAGAGTTAGAGACATATGAAGTAGGAATTTTTCAAGATTCAGTCAGAAACAGACACTGCTACCAGTTCACAAGAAGTAGGCTAGAGTCTGAAATAGATGAATTAGGTTTTTACAAAAGTCTGAGAAAGATTAATCGGATTCTTTTTAGGACAATCTTTTATAAGTCAATCTTGACAGGAATATATATATATATATATATATATATATATATATATATATATATATATATATGCTGCTCCTTCCCATATGTAATTCCCATTACATATGGGAATGTAACATTTTAGATGAATAGAGAAACAATTTAATTAATTCCTACTCCCCCTAAGTTTTTCAATATTTATCTGAAGCCTCATGAAGAGAAAGCAGTTTGTCCATTAAAATGTACTTTTTTAGGAATCTACCCTACCCCCACCCAAACAATGACTCACCCCCCTCATTATAGCTGATACGCAATTACAGATCACCAAACGTAGCCTATTTTCATTAAAAATAAAGCGAATCAACTTGGTTGAATCCAGTACTTCCACCATGTGGCATTGCTCCTTTTGCAACCGAGAAGCCTAAAATATAGTTATTGATACTTTTAAATCAAATAGCTTCTCAGAATTTTAAACTGGTGCCCTAAAATAGCAAGAAAACAAGACTTTCCCCTGGCGAAGTCTGTATGGTCCCTTAAAAAAGAGCTCTAAGTTCACGTTTGAATGAGCTACCTCCCAATTATCTTCGACCTTCGGCTGTATACCATCGCCCCTGTGAAAAACAAAACAAATAAACGTGCATTGACAATATTTCTTCTGGAAAAAAAATGCGAAATTCCACATTTTGAAAATTGGAGCTTGAAACCTCTATGGTAAAGTTCTCTGATATGATGTATCTAATAAAGGAATTTTCAATAAGATCGCTTTTTTTTTCTTTGAGCTAAAGTTTAAATTTTCTCCCAATTCTTTAGAAACGATTCCCAAACACAAGGGTCGTTTAATTAGAACAATAAGCAACTTTTTTTAAAGTGCCAAAAACCTGTATCTTGAAGAGCAAGGTGCTGAGGAGGGGGCAACCGCCCTCATATATTATATAATAATTTCTTTTTGTTTAAGTTTTAATGTTGATCCTTACTTTAAGTTGAAAAAATTTGTTTTATTTTCTTTATTTAATGAAGATTAGAGACAAACAATTTTCTAAATGAAGTGGAAGGAGTATATCAATCAAAGTAAAATTATTTAAAAATGAAAAAAAGTAAGTAGTTACAAAAAATACAGAAAGCAATAGTCTACTCACACAAACTAAAATACAAGCTCGAAACATTAAGTTCTATTGACCAATGCCGAAGGGTCTGACGGATAGTTTTCAATAATATCGACAGCTTTAAACTTGGTTATCAAACATTAAAATATCTAATGCCTTTAGACTCAGTGTTTATAAAAAGGAACGCATTATCAAAGTATTTTGTTCAAAGTAAAACATCAAAACTAATATTAAGAAAATCAAATAAAAATTTTTAATTCAATATTTTTAATTTAATTTTGAATGCCAAAAGCCAGTATATTAGACACCTTTAAACTTCATAACTGTAAAAATTAATTTTTTTTTCAAAGTGAAATATAGATAAATAAAATAACTCATAGAAACAAAAAAAAAGAAAATAAAACACAAAAATCGTATCTGTTCAGGGGGAAAATACAGAAATTCTAAGCATTCCGTCTAGCGGAAACATTTCTGATTATAGAGGCTTCATACACCAGTTCATGGGTTCTCTTCCAATGCAATCAAAAGTTTACGGCATATTTTTACCGAAATCGCCCCTTATTAAGTTGTTTTCCTTGTGTTTTCTATATTTATACTAACTTTCTTGTGTTCAAGTAAGTACACTAATCACTAATGAACAAATAAATATTTAAGATCACCTTAAAGAGCTGATTCTTTGACATACTATTGTCAATACTATGGTTCTTTTAGTTCCGCTCTTGAATAGTATCGCTATTTATTTACCTCTTACTATTGCGTAGATTTTGTTTTTCTCCAACCAGATCGCATAGAACAAATTTTTGTGGGAAACTTGTGAGGGGTCACTCAGTCACAAATTAGAACTTATATTTTTCCTTATAATGGGTCAAAATCTATTGGCAGGCAGCCAACAATGGGGCAACAAACATTTTTTCCGTGCTTTTCCCCTATTCTGCTTTTTTTCCTTTGGTTTCTTTATAATTACTATATCGTCCCAAAATTCCTAGTGGGTACCAGGGCCTCCCTGCCTCCCCCCTTATTGGTGCCCACGGCCTCGTTAAGACAAAAATAGACTAGAAATACGTTCAAATTACTTTCTAGGCATAGAACTACCATAAATCACCATGAGTACGTAAATTTACCTCAAAATAAACAGTAATAACAATAGATAACATATTCAAACTCAAAATGGTAACAATAAGCAGGAGTAGGGCTGACAACCCCCACACTTCCTTAAGACCAGAAAGTAGTTTGCACTTTACTGAAAACAAAAATCAAACTGACAATACACGGTTATTTTATATATGTTTTTTAAGTAAAGTGCAAATTACTTTCTGGTCTGAAGAAGACATGGGTGTTGTCAGCCATACTCCTTTTACTTTTTGCTCGTTTTGAGTTTGACTAGGCTATCTATTGTAATTTCTGTTAGTTTTGAGTTTCATTTATTTGTTAATATGTTTTGTGCTAGTTTTACACTTGGAAGATAAGAAAAACAAAATCGTAGAATTTCACAACGCTTTTGTCCGTAAAAACTTAAACAGTAGTAGAAGGGGGGGTCCGACTCGTGACAGGACCACGTGGTTTATGGTCCTAATATGGGCATAGAGTCCCTAGGGGAGATGGATTTCTGAGAAATTGATTGCGTAATCAAAGTGTGTCAATGACCTCTTTCTCCAGATGTGTTGTTGTTGCTCGAGGCGAATGTTATGCCGTCCAGGAATTTGGAACACCTGTGCTGTCGACCTCAATTCACCTATCGTGAATAAATAATTCCCCTTAGAAACAACAAATTAATTCCCCTTTCTTAACAGATCAATCAACCAATGATATCATCTGTCAGACTTTAAAAATTTTCGCATAGAAACGATTCTCCAGGAATAGATCCAAGTCATTAATGTCTTTGCCTCGGAAACAACTCTTTTGGTCGAACTCCAAAGGATATTAATAACCAAACACAATGGAAACAATTCTCCATGAAACATCTTAGCGATGAAATGTTTTGTCGCGAGAATCAGGTTTCTTAGTAATTTGAAATGCATTAGCGCAGAGAGGCCAAAAACAAAAGGAACACGCTGAATTACGTTTAGGGATTATTTGGGCGAAACTGTTTTAGACAGGTTATGGGATTATTTTGGCGAAACAGTTAGAAGAGAATTTGAGGGTCAAACTCTGTGGTCGTTATAATACACAAGTTCCATTTGAACAGTGTTGTGAGGTCCTCTACCACAACCCCAAAGGGCCCCGATCGCCCTTCCCCGATCCAAAGGGCTCCAATCCCCCTACCCAACCCCGAAGGAAGCCACAGGTCCTCAAAGGTCCACCGGGCTCCCAAAGGGCCACCCGGCCCTCAAGGGTCCCCCAGACCCCCCCCCCCCCGGGCCCCAAACGGTCCCCCCCTTTGCCCCTCAAAGGGCCCCTCTCCCTCCATCCCCCCTCCTCACCTTAATTCAGTAGTGTTTGGTTGTGGTTTACCTTGTCACAGTTACATTTTCTTGATTTTTCAAAGTTCATTTGAATTTCTTTCGTTGAAATGCAACAGTTGGAATATTTCAGTAGTGTTTGGTTGTGGTTTACCTTGTCACAGTTACATTTTTTTGTTTTTTCGAAGTTCATTTTGAATTTCTTCGTTGAAATGCAAGAGTTGGAATATTTCATGAGTTTTTGCTTGTGGTTTACCGTGTCACAGTTACATGTTCATGATTTTTCAAAGTTCATTTTGAATTTCTTTCCTTGAAGTGCAAGAGTTGGAATATTTCAGTAGTGTTGGGTTTTGGTATACCTTGTCACAGTTACATTTTCTTGATTTTTCAAAGTTCTTTTGAATTTCTTTCGTTGAAATGCAAGAGTTAGATTAGGTTATGTTAGGTTAGGTTAGGTTAGCCTACGTACGCGCGCGTACGTAGGCTAACCTAACCTAACCTAACTTAACCTAATCTAACTTGATCTAGCCTAATCTAACCTAATCTAAATAAACTTTAAAAAATCAAGAAACTGTAACTCTGACAAGGTAAACCACAGCCAAACACTACTGAAATATTCCAACTCTTGCATTTCAACGAAAGAAATTCAAAATGAATTTTGAAAAATCAAGAAAATGTAACTGTGACAAGGTAAACCACAACCAGACACTACCGAAATATTCCAACTCTTGCATTTCAACTAAATAAATTCAAAATTAACTTTGAAAAATCAATAAAATGTAACTCTTACAAGTTAAACATCAAACAAACAATACAGAAATAGTACAACTCTTGAATTTCAATGAAAGAAATTCAAAATGAACTTTGAAAAATAAAGACAATGTAACTGTGATAAGGTAAACCACAACCAAACACTACTGAAATATTCCAACTCTTGCATTTCAACGAAAGAAATTCAAAATGAACCTTGAAAAATCAAGAAAATGTAACTGTGACAAGGTAAACCACAACCAAACACTACTGAAATATTCCAACTCTTGTATTTCAACGAAAGAAATTCAAAATGAACTTTGAAAAATCAAGAAAATTTATTTGTGACAAGGTAAACCACAACCAAACACTACTGAAATATTCCAAATCTTGCATTTCAAGGAAAGAAATTCAAAATGAACTTTGAAAAATCAATAAAATGTAACTGTGACAAGGTAAACCACAACCAAACACTACTGAAATATTCTAACTCTTGCACTTCAATGAAAGAAATTCAAAATGAAGTTTGAAAAATCAGGAAAATGTAACTGTGACAAGGTAAACCACAACCAAACACTACTGAAATATTCCAACTCTTGCATTTTAATGAGAGAAATTCATAATGAACTTTGAAAAATTAAGAAAATGTAACTTTGACAAGGTAAACCTCAACCAAACACTACTGAAATATAGCAACTCGTGCATTTCAACGATAGAAATTATAAATGAACTTTGAAAAATCAAGACAATGTAAATGTGATAAGGCAAACCAGAACCAAACACTGCTGAATTATTCCAACTCT
This sequence comes from Artemia sp. Qi Xiang Cuo, assembly GCF_049724085.1. Classification (NCBI taxonomy): domain Eukaryota; kingdom Metazoa; phylum Arthropoda; class Branchiopoda; order Anostraca; family Artemiidae; genus Artemia; species Artemia sp. Qi Xiang Cuo. The sequence continues at coordinate 47,684,070 of NC_142797.1, read as the reverse complement.
TTCATTTAAACGTAATAAATTCTAAATGGAATTTGAAATATTAAGTTTATGTAAGTGTGACAAGGTAAACCACAACCAAACACTACTGAAATATTCCAACTCTTGCATTTCAATGAAAGAAATTAACAATGAACTTAGAAAAATCAGGAAAATGTAACTCTGAAAAGGTACACCACAACCAAACACTACTTAAATCGAACGACTCGTTCGCATCAACGATAGAAATTAAGGATGAACTTTTAAAAATTATGAAAATGTAACTGTGACAAGGTAAACCACAACCAAACACTACTGAAATATAGCAACTCTTGCACTTCATCGAGAGAAATTCACAATGAACTTTGAAAAATAAGGAAAATATAACTGTGATAAGGTAAACCACAACCAAACAATACTGAAAGAGAAAATAACGTCATATAATACGAATGAAATACAATAAGTAAATAGACATATATAGACCAAGTCTCTGTGACAAGTTAAACCCCAGCAAGAACCACCTCACATAGTCCACCTCTTGCATTACAACGAAAGAAACTCAAAATGAACTTTGAAAAATCAAGAAACTGTAACTGTGACAAGGTAAACCACAACCACACACTACTGAAATATACAAAATCGTTCAATAAAACGAATGAAAAAATTACTTATAATATTAATTTCACTATATTGTTATTGTGACACGTTTAACCACAACCAAACACTACTGAAATATTCCAACTCTTGCATTTCAACGAAAGAAATTCAAAATGAACTTTGAAAAATCAAGAAAATGTAACTCTGATAAGGTAAACCATGACCAAACACTACTGAAATATTCCAACTCTTGCATTTCAACGAAAGAAATTCAAAATGAACTTTGAAAAATAAGGAAAATGTAACTGTGACAAGCTAAACAACAACCAAACACTACTGAAATATAAAAAATAATGAAATACAAAGAAAGAAATTCTAAATGAACCTTGAAAAATTAAGAAAATGTAACTGTGACAAGGTAAACCACAACCAACCACTACATAACAAGACAATCAATAGATATAAAACTACTGAAATTCAAAATTAAAATAGAAATAACTAGAAACAGTAATTGAAACACGTTCCAACCCACCAAATCCCGACTCAAAAATACCAACACGTGCATTTCAATGAAAGAAATTCTAAATGAACTTAGAAAAATCAAGAAAATGTAACTGTGACAAGGTAAACCACAACCAAACACTACTGAAATATTCAAAAACTTTAAATAAATAGAAATAAAAACATAATTGAATATGAATAATAAAGATAATGTAACTGTGACATTTTTAACCACAACCAAACACTACTGAAATATTCCAACTCTTACTTTTCAAAGAAAGAAATTAAAAATTAACTTTGAAAAATCAATATATTTAATCTTTGATTATGTAAACCATAGAATGAAAATACTCACACAATCCAAATCTTGCATTGCAGTAAACGAAACTAAAAATTTACTTTGGACATTCCTGAGCATGTATATGGGTCACGCGCCACCCCGACAAAACAATATTGAAATATTCCAACTCTTACACTTCAACGAACGAACTTCAAAATGAAATTTTAAAAATCAAGAAAATGTAACTGTGACAAGGTAATCCACATCCAAACACTACTGAAATATTCCAACTCTTGCATTTCAACGAAATAAATTCAAAATGAACTTTGAAAAATTAAGAAAATGTAACTGTGACATGGTAAACCAAAACCAAACACTACTTAAATATAACAACAATTTAATTAATAATAAATTAATTAACAATTTAATGTGAATAAACAAGTAAATGTAACTGTGACATTGTAAACCATAACCAAACACTGCTGAAATATTCCAACTATTTCATTTCATCTACAGAAAGTATAATATTACAGTTAAATATCAAGAAAATGTAACTGTGACAATGTAAAACACAACCAAACACTACTGAAATATTCCAACTCTTGCATTTCAACGAAAGAAATTCAAAATGAACTTTGAAAAATCAAGAAAATGTAACTGTGACACGGTAAACCACAACCAAACACTACTGAAATACTCCAACTCTTGCACTTCAACGAAAGAAATTCAAAATGAACTTTGAAAAATCAAGAAAATGTAGTTGTGACAAGGTAAACCACAACCAAACACTACTGAAATATTCCAACTCTTGCATTTCAATGAAAGAAATTCAAAATGAACTTTGAAAAATCAAGAAAATGTAACTGTGACAAGGTAAACCACAACCACACACTAATGACATAGTCCAACACTTGCATTTCAACGAAATAAATTAAAAATGAACATATAAAAATCAAGAACAATGAACATTGACAAGGTAAACCACAAAGACAACCTACTGAAATATTCCAACTCTTGCATTTCAACGTAAGAAATTCAAAATGAACTTTGAAAAATCAAGAAAATGTAACTGTGACAAGGTAAACCATAACCAAAACCTATTGAACTATTCCAACTCTTGCATTTCAACGAAAGAAATTCAAAATGAACTTTGAAAAATTAAGAAAATGTAGCTGTGACAAGGTAAACCACAACCAAACACTACTGAAATATTCCAACTCTTGCATTTCAACGAAATAAATTCAAAATTAACTTTGAAAAATCAAGAAAATGTAACTGCGACATGGTAAACCACAACCAAACACTACTGAAATATTCCAACTCTTGCATTTCAAGGAAAGAAATTCAAAATGAACTTTGAAAAATCAAGAAATTGTAACTGTGACAAGGTAAACCACAACCAAACACTACTGAAATATTCCAACTCCAGCATTTCAACGAAAGAAATTCAAAAATGAACTTTGAAAAATCAAGAAAATGTAACTGAGACAAGGTAAACCACAACCAAACACTACTGAAATATTCCAACTCTTTCATTTAAAAGTAATTAATTCAAAATGAACTTTGAAAAATCAAGAAAATGTAACTGTGACAAGGTAAACCACAAGCAAACACTACTGAAATATTCCAACTCTTGCATTTCAACTAAAGAAATTCAAATGAACTTTGAAACATCAAGAAAATGTAACTGTGACAAGTTCAACCACAACCAAACACTACTGAAATATTCCAACTCTTTCATTTCAACGAAAGAAATTCAAAATGAACTTTGAAAAATCAAGAAAATGTAACTGCGACAAGGTAAACCACAACCAAACACTACTGAAATATTCCAACTCTTGCATTTCAACGTAAGAAATTCAAAATGAACTTTTAAAAATCAAGAAAATGTAACTCTGACAAGGTAAACCACAACCAAACACTACTGAAATATTCCAACTATTGCATTTCAACGAAAGAAATTCAAAATGAACTTTGAAAAATCAAGAAAATGTAACTGTGACAAGGTAAACCACACCCAAACACTACTGAAATGTTCCAACTCTTGCATTTCAACGAAAGAAATTCAAAGTGAACTTCGAAAAATCAAGAAAATGTAACTGTGACAAGGTAAACCACAACCAAACACTAATGAAATATTCCAACTCTTGCATTTCAACGAAAGAAATTCAAAATGAACTTTGAAAAAAAAAGAAAATGTAACTGTGACAAGGTGAACCACAACCAAACACTACTGAAATATTCCAACTGTTGCATTTCAACGAAAGAAATTCAAATGAACTTTGAAAAATCAAGAAAATGTAACTGTGACAAGGTAAACCACAAACAAACACTACTGAAATATTCCAACTCTTGCATTTCAACGAAAGAAATTCAAAATGAACTTTGAAAAATCATTAAAATGTAACTCTGACAAGGTAAACCACATTCAAACACTACTGAAATATTCCAACTCTTGCATTTCAACGAAAGAAATTCAAATGAACATTGAAAAATCAAGAAAATTTAACTGTGAAAAGGTAAAACAGATCCAAACACTACTGAAATATTCCACCTCTTTCATTTCAATGAAAGAAATTCAATATTAAATTTGAAAAATCAAGAAAATGTAACTGTGACAAGGTAAACCACAGTCAAACACTACTGAAATATTCCTACTCTTGAATTTCAAAGAAGGAAATTCAAAAATAAATTCGAAAAATCAAAAAAATGTAAATGTGATAAGTTAAACCACAACCAAACACTACTGAAATATTCCAACTCTTGCATTTCAACGAAAGAAATTCAAAATGAACTTTGAAAAATCAAGAAAATGTAGTTGTGACAAGGTAAACTACAACCAAACACTACTGAAATATTCCAACTCTTGCATTTCAATGAAAGAAATTCAAAATGAACTTTGAAAAATAAAGAAAATGTAACTGTGACAAGGTAAACTAAAAACAAAAACTATTTAAATATTACAACTATTGTATTTAATAGAAATAAATTCAAAATGAACTTTGAAAAATCAAGAAAATGTAACTGTGACAAGGTAAATCACAACCAAACACTACTGAAATATTCCAACTCTTGCATTTCAACGAAACAAATTAAAAATCAACTTTGAAAAATAAAGAAAATGTAACTGTGACAAGGTAAACCATAACCAAAACCTATTGAAATATTCCAACTCTTGCATTTCAACGAAAGAAATTCAAAATGAACTTTAAAAAATCAAGAAAATGTAACTGTGACAAGGTAAACCACAACCAAACACTACTGAAATATTCCAACTCTTGCATTTCAACGAAATAAGTTCAAAATGAACTTTGAAAAATCAAGAAAATGTAACTTCGACATGGTAAACCACAACAAAACACTAGTGAAATATTCCAACTCTTGCATCTCAAGGAAAGAAATCCACAATGAACTTTTAAAAATAATGAAAATTTAACTGTGACAAGGTAAACCTCAACCAAACACTACTGAAACATTCCACCTATTGCATTTCAACTAATTAAATTAAAAAATGAAATTTTAAAAAAACATAAAATCTAAATATTAAAAGCTAAACCAAAAAAAAAAAAATCTGAAAAATTCAAAATATTGAATAAAAAATAAATAAATTCAAAATTAACTTTAAATAATCAAGAAAATGTAACTGTTACAAGCTAAATCATAACCAAACACTATTGAAATATTCCAACTCTTGCATTACAACGAAAGAAATTCAAATGAACTTTGAAAGATCAAGAAAATGTAACTGTGATAAGGTAAACCACAACCAAACACTACTGAAATATTCCAACTCTTGCATTTCAATGAAAGAAATTCAAAATGAACTTTGAAAAATCAAGAAAACGTAACTGCGATAAGGTAAACCACAACCATACTCTACAGATTTATTCAAACACTTGAATGTCTACGAAAGAAATTCAATTTGTACATTTATAAATCAAGAAATTTAACTGGTACTAGGTAAACCTCAACCAAACACTACTTAAATATTCCAACTCTTGTATTTCAATGAAAGAAATTCAAAATGAACATTGAAAAATCAAGAAAATGTAACTGTGACACGTTGAAACACAACCAAACACTACAGAAATGTTCCATCTCTTACATTTCAACTAAAGAAATTCAAATTGAACTTCGAAAAAACAATAAAATGTAACTGTGACAAGGTAAACAACAACCAAACACTAATGAAATATTCCAACTCTTGCATTTCAACGAAAGAAATTCAAAATGAACTTTGAAAAAACAAAAAAATGTAACTGTGACAAGGTAAACCACAACCAAACATTACTGAAATATTCCAACTGTTGCATTTCAACGAAAGAAATTCAAATGAACTTTGAAAAATCAAGAAAATGTAACTGTGACAAGGTAATCCACAACCAAACACTACTGAAATATTCCAACTCTTGAATTTCAAAGAAATAAATTCAAAATGAACTTTGAAAAATCAAGAAAATGTAACTGTGACAAGGTAAACCACAACCAAACACTACTGAAATATTCCAACTCTTGCATTTCAACGAAAGAAATTCAAATGAACTTTGAAAAATCAAGAAAATGTAACTCTGACAAGGTAAACCACAATCAAACACTACTGAAATATTCCAACTCTTGCATTTCAACGAAATAAATTCAAAATGAACTTTGAAAAATCAAGAAAATGTAACTTCGACATGGTAAACCACAACCAAACACTACTGAAATATTCCAACTCTTCCATCTCAATGAAAGAAATTCAAAATGTACTTTGAAAAATCAAGAAAATGTAACTGTGACAAGGTAAACCTCAACCAAACACTACTGAAATATTCCACCTCTTGCATTTCAACGAATTAAATTCAAAAATGAACTTTGAAAAATCAAGAAAATGTAACTAAGACAAGGTAAACCACAACCAAACCCTACTGAAATATTCCAACTCTTCCATTTCAAATAAAGAAATTAAAAATGAACTTTGAAAAATCATGAAAATGTAAGTTTGACGAGGTACATCATGATTAAACACTATTGAAATATTCCAACTCTTGCATTTCAACGAAAGAAATTCAAATGAACTTTGAAATATCAAGAAAATGTAACTGTGACAAGGTAAACCACAACCAAACACTACTGAAATATTCCAACTCTTGCATTTCAACGAAATAAAATCAAAATGAACTTTGAAAAATCAAGAAAATGTAACTGCGACAAGGGACACCACAACCAAACACTACTGAAATATTCCAACTCTTGCATTTCAACGAAAGAAATTCAAAATGAACTTTGAAAAATCAAGAAAATGTAACTGTGACAAGTTAAACCACAACCAAACACTACTGAAATATTCCAACTCTTGCATTTCAACGAAAGAAATTCAAAATGAACTTTGAAAAATCAAGAAAATGTAACTGTGACAAGGTAAACCACGACCAAACACTACTGAAATATTCCAACTATTGCATTTCAACGAAAGAAATTCAAAATGAACTTTGAAAATTCAAGAAAATGTAACTGTGACAAGGTCAACCACACCCAAACACTACTGAAATGTTCCAACTCTTGCATTTCAACGAAAGAAATTCAAAGTGAACTTCGAAAAATCAAGAAAATGTAACTGTGACAAGGTAAACCACAACCAAACACTAATGAAATATTCCAACTCTTTCATTTCAACGAAAGAAATTCAAAATGAACTTTGAAAAATCAAAAAAATGTAACTGTGAAAAGGTAAACCACAACCAAACACTACTGAAATATTCCAACTGTTGCATTTCAACGAAAGAAATTCAAATGAACTTTGAAAAATCAAAAAAATGTAACTGTGACAAGGTAAACCACAACCAAACACTACTGAAATATTCCTACTCTTGTATTTCAACGAAAGAAATTCAAAATGAACTTTGAAAAATCATGAAAATGTAACTGTGACAAGGTAAACCACAATCAAACACTACTGAAATATTCCAACTCTTGCATTTCAACGAAAGAAATTCAAATGAACTATGAAAAATCAAGAAAATGTAACTGTGACAAGGTAAACCAGAACCAAACACTACTGAAATATTCCAACTCTTGCATTTAAACGAAAGAAATTCAAAATGAACTTTGAAAAATCAAGAAAATGTAACTGTGACAAGGTAAACCACAGTCAAACACTACTGAAATATTCCAACTCTTGCATTTCAACGAAAGAAATTCAAAATGAACTTTGAAAAATCAAGAAAATGTAACTGTGATAAGGTAAACCAGAAACAAACACTCCTTACATATTCCAACCCTTGAATTTCAACGAAATAAATTCAAAATGAACTTAGAAAAATCATGCAAATGTAGTTGTGAGGAAGTAAACCACAACCCAACCCTAATGAAATATTCCAACTCCAGAATTTCAACGAAAGAAATTAAAAATGAACTTTGAAAAATCAGGAAAATGTAACTGTGACAATCTAAGCCAAAACCAATCACTACTGAAATATTCAATCTCTTGCACTTCATGTAAATAAATTCAAAATGAACTTTGAAAAATCAAGAAAATGTAACTCTGACAAGGTAAACCACAACCAAACAATACTGAAATATTCGAACTCTTGCATTTCAACGAAATAAATTCAAAATGAACTTTGAAAAATCAAGAAAATGTAACTGTGACAAGGTAAACCATAACCAAAACCTACTGAACTATACCAACTCTTGCATTTCAACGAAAGAAATTCAAAATGAACTTTAAAAAATTAAGAAAATGTAGCTGTGACAAGGTAAACCACAACCAAACACTACTGAAATATTCCAACTCTTGCATTTCAACGAAATAAATTCAAAATGAACTTTGAAAAATCAAGAAAATGTAACTTCGACATGGTAAACCACAACCAAACACTACTGAAATATTCAAACTCTTGCATCTCAAGGAAAGAAATTCAAAATGAACTTTGAAAAATCATTAAATTTTAACTGTTACAAGGTAAACCTCAACCAAACACTACTGAAATATTCCAACTTTTGTATTTCAATTAATTAAATTAAAAAATTAACTTTGAAAAATCAAGAAAATGTAACTGAGAAAAGGAAAACCACAACCAAACACTTTTGAAAAATTCCAACTATTGCATTTCAACGAAAGAAATTCAAATTGAAATTTGAAAAATAAAGAAAATGTAACTGTGACAATTTAAACCATAACCAAACACTAATGAAATATTCAAACTCTTGCATTTCAACGAAAGAAATTCAAATGAACTTTGAAAAATCAAGAAAATGTAACTGTGACAAGGTAAACCACACCCAAACACTACTGAAATATTCCAACTCTTGCATTTCAACGAAAGAAATTCAAAATGAACTTTGAAAAATCAAGAAAATGTAACTGTGACAAGGTAAACCACAGTCAAACACTACTGAAATATTCCAACTCTTGCATTTCAACGAAGGAAATTCAAAATGAACTTTGAAAAATCAAGAAAATGTAACTGTGAAAAGGTAAACCACAACCAAACACTACTGAAATATTACAACTCTTGCATTTCAACGAAAGAAATTCAAAATGAACTTTGAAAAATCAAGAAAATGTAGTTGTGACAAGGTAAACCACAACCAAACACTTCTGAAATATTCCAACTCTTGCATTTCAGCGAACGAAATTCAAAATGAACTTTGAAAAATAATGTAAATGTAACTGTGTCAAGGTAAACCACAACCAAACACTACTGAAATATTCCAACTATTGCATTTCAACGAAAGAAATTCAAAATGAACTTTGAAAAATCAAGAAAATGTAACTGTGACAAGGTAAACCACAACCAAACACTACAGAAATAGTCCAACTCTTGCATTTCAACGAATGAAATTCAAAATAAACTTTTAAAAATCAATAAAATGTAGTTGTGACAAGGTAAGCCACAACCAAACACTACTGAAATATTCCAACTCCTGCATTTCAACGAATGAAATTCAAAATGAACTTTGAAAAATCAAGAAAATGTAACTGTGACAAGGTAAACCACAACCAAACACTACTGAAATATTCCAACTCTTGCATTTCAACGAAAGAAATTCAAAATGAACTTTGAAAAATCAAGAAAATGTAACTGTGACAAGGTAAACCACAACCAAACACTTCTGAAATAGTCCAACTCTTGCATTTCAACGAAAGAAATTAAAAATGAACTTTGAAAAATCAAGAAAATGTAACTGTGACAAGGTAAACCACAACCAAACACTTCTGAAATATTCCAACTCTTGCATTTCAACGAAAGAAATTCAAAATGAACTTTGAAAAATCAAGAAAATGTGACTGCGACATGGTAAACCACAACCAAACACTACTGAAATATTCCAACTCTTGCATTTCAAGGAAAGATATTCAAAATGAACTTTGAAAAATCAAGAAAATGTAACTGTGACAAGGTAAACCTCAACCAAACACTTCTGAAACATTCCAACTCTTGTATTTCAACGAATGAAATTCAAAAATGAACTTTGAAAAATCAAGAAAATGTAACTAAGACAAGGTAAACCTCAACCAAACCATTTTGAAATATTCCAAATCTTGCATTTCAACGAAAGAAATTAAAAATGAACTTTGAAAAATCAATAAAATGTAACTGTGACAAGGTAAACCACAACCAAACACTACTGAAATATTCCAACTCTTGCATTTCAACTAAAGAAATTCAAATTAACTTTTAAAAATCAATAAAATGTAACTGTGACAATGTAAACCAAAACCAAAAACTACTGAAATATTCCAACTATTTCATTTAAAAGAAATAAATAAAAAAAGTAAAATTAAAAATAAATAAAATTGAAAATATAAACGTTCAACAAATACAAAACACTATTGAAATATTCCAACTCTTGCATTTCAACGAAAGAAATTCAAATGAACTTTGAAAAATCAAGAAAATGTAACTGTGACAAGGTAAACCACAACCAAAGACTACTGAAATATTCCAACTCTTGCATTTCAACGAAAGAAATTCAAATGAACTTTGAAAAATCAAGAAAATGTAACTGTGACAAGGTAAACCACACCCAAACACTACTGAAATGTTCCAACTCTTGCATTTCAACGAAAGAAATTCAAAGTGAACTTTGAAAAATCAAGAAAATGTAACTGTGACAAGGTAAACAACAACCAAACACTAATGAAATATTCCAACTCTTGCATTTCAAAGAAAGAAATTCAAAATTAACTTTGAAAAATAAAAAAAATGTAACTGTGACAAGGTGAACCACAACCAAACACTACTGAAATATTCCAACTGTTGCATTTCAACGAAAGAAATTCAAATGAACTTTGAAAAATCAAGAAAATGTAACTGTGACAAGGTAAACCACAACCAAACACTACTGAAATATTCCAACTCTTGTATTTCAACGAAAGAAATTCAAAAAGAACTTTGAAAAATCAAGAAAATGTAACTCTGACAAGGTAAACCACAATCAAACACTACTGAAATATTCCAACTCTTGCATTTCAATTAAAGAAAGTCAGAATAAACTATAAGAAATCAGGGAAATGTAACTGTGACACGGTAAACCACAGCCAAACACTACTGAAATATTCCAACTCTTGCTTTTCAACGAAAGAAGTTCAAAATGAACATTGAAAATTCTAGAAAATGTAACTGTGATATGGTAAACCACATCCAAACACTTCTGAAAAATTCCAAATCTTGCATCTCAACGAAAGAAATTCAAAAAGAACTTTGAAAAATAAATAAAATGTAGATGTGACAAGGTAACACACACAAAAAAATACTGAAATATTCCAAATCTTTCATATCAATGAAAGAAATTCAAAATGAACTTTGAAAAATCATGAAAATGTAACTGTGACAACGTAAACCACAACAAAACACTACTGAAATATTCCAACTTTTGCATTTCAACGAAATAAATTCAAAATGAACTTTGAAAAATCAAGAAAATGTAACTGTGACAAGGTAAACCACAACCAAACACTACTGAAATATTCCAACTCTTGCATTTCAACGAAAGAAATTCAAAATGAACTTTGAAAAATCAAGAAAATGTAGTTGTGACAAGATAAACCACAACCAAACACTACTGAAATATTCCATATCTTGCATTTCAACGAAAGAAATTCAAAATGAACTTTGAAAAATCGAGAAAATGTAACTGTGACAAGATAAACCACAACCAAACACTATTGAAATATTCCAACTCTTGCTTTTCAACGACAGAAACTCAAAATGAACTTTGAACAATCGAGAGAATTTAACTGTGACAAGGTAAACCACAACCAAACACTACTGAAATATTCCAACTCTTGCATTTCAACGAAAGAAATTCAAAATGAACTTTGAAAAATCAAGAAAATTTAACTGTGACAAGGTAAACCACAACCAAACACTGCTGAAATATTCCAAATCTTACATTTCAACGAAAGAAATTCAAAATTAACTTTGAAAAATCAAGAAAATGTAAATGTGTCAAGTTAAAACACAACCAAACACTAATGAAATATTCCAACTCTTGCATTTCAACGAAAGAAATTCAAAATGAACTTTGAAAATTCAAGAGAATGTAACTGTGACAAGGTAAACCACAACCAAACACTTCTGAAATATTCCAACTCTTTCATTTCAACGAAAGAAATTCAAAATTAACTTTGAAAAATCAAGAAAATGTAACTGTGCCAAGGTAAACCACACCCAAACGCTCCTGAAAGATTCCAACTCTTGCATTTCAACTAAAGAAATTAAAAATGAACTTTGAAAAATCAAGAAAATGTAACTGTGACAAGGTAAACCACAACCAAACACTACTGAAATATTCCAACCCTTGCATTTCAACGACGGAAATTCAAAAATGAACTTTGAAAAATCAGGCCTTTGGGGTGCCGGGGGCCCTTTGGGGGGGGGGGGGGCGGGGGGAGGTGGTCGTTCTGTGTCTCAATGCACAAAAAAATATTAGAAAATGGGGGAGGGGAGGAGGGGAGGGGAGGGGAGGGGGGAGGGGAGGGGGGGAGGGGGAGGGGAGGGGGGAGGGGAAGGTGAGGAGGGGGGATGGAGGGAGAGGGGCCCTTTGGGGGGCAAAGGGGGGGGGCCTTTGGGGCCCGGGGGGCCTGGGGGACCCTTGAGGGCCGGGTGGCCCTTTGGGAGCCCGGTGGACCTTTGAGGACCTGTGGCTTCCTTCGGGGTTGGGTAGGGGGTTTGGAGCCCTTTGGATCGGGGAAGGGCGATCGGGGCCCTTTGGGGTTGTGGTAGAGGACCTCACAACACTGTTCAAATGGAACTTGTGTATTATAACGACCACAGAGTTTGACCCTCAAATTCTCTTCTAACTGTTTCGCCGAAATAATCCCATAACCTGTCTAAAACAGTTTCACCCAAATAATCCCTAAACGTAATTCAGCGTGTTCCTTTTGTTTTTGGTATCTCTGCGCTAATGCATTTCAAATTAATAAGAAACCTGATTCCCGCGCTAAAACAATTCATCGCTAAGATGTTTCATGGAGAATTGTTTCCATGGCGTTTGGTTATTAATATCTTTTGGAGTTAGACCAAAAGATTTGTTTCCGTGGCAAAGACATTAATGAATTGTATCTATTCCTGGAGAATCGTTTCTAGGCGAAAATTTTTAAAGTCTGACAAATGATGTCATTGGTTGATTGTTCTGTCAAGAAAGGGGAATTAATTTGTTGTTTCTAAGGGGAATTATTTATTCACGATAGGTGAATTGAGGTCGACAGCACAGGTGTTCCAAATTCCTGGACGGCATAACATTCGCCTCGAGCAACAACAACACATCTGGAGAAAGAGGTCATTGACACACTTTGATTACGCAATCAATTTCTCAGAAATCCATCTCCCCTAGGGACTCTATGCCCATATTAGGACCATAAACCACGTGGTCCTGTCACGAGTCGGACCCCCCCCTTCTACTAACAGTTTAGAATGTGTTGGTTCCCAGAGCCAACTATCCTTTCAAAGGATAGCCAAACCTTCTTAAACTTTTTGGTATCATATGTCTTAGCTTAATTTTGATGATTGTTTGCCTAATTTTTTTTCTTATTCATTTTTCTTTTTATTTGGCACACACTACTACCAGACATTGCAGACGTTCATATGAAAGTCTTTTCGACACAAATGGATTTGTGTTTTTTTTTTCTAAATTTTTAAGATATTTCTGGTGTGTAAATTCCTCTTTTTCCTGTTCCTTAGCGCCTTTCAACAAAATTAAAAACAAACTCGAATAAAAGATTCAAACTTAGAAACCTTATTTTCCACAGGGAGGATGGTATTTTCCGTGAGGGTGTTTTCCAAGGAGGGGGTATTTTGTGCGGGGGTTACTTTACTTGGGGGGGGGTATTTTTCGTGGGGGCATTTTCCGGGGGGTTTAAACACACCCCCAATTCCCTATATTCCTTTATGTTATTTTACTGTGTTCATGGCTGTATATTTGGCTTTAAAATACACTTATTTGTCTATCTATCTAATATGCAGAATAATTTTACCAAACACATTTTGCATGCAGACCCGCTATGCTTACCCCCCCCCCCCTAATGTGCAAATCTATAGCGCAAATTTATATCTAAATAACGAAGAAACTAACAAAAAAAACCTGTGTCTCTTGAATTTTACGCAGCGTAAACTTGAGTGAGTGGCGCATAATACACAAGTACCAAAATTCCTTCCCCCTACAGAAATTAAAAAAAAAACTGAAATAAAATTCTCAAATTTGGAAAGCCTTAGTTTGCACGGGGGGTATTTTCCGGGGGTATTTCCCACTGGGGTATTTTCCAGGGGGAGGGGGGAGGGTATTTTCCGCTAGGGCGGGGAGTATTTTCCGCGGAGGGTAATTTCCGGGGGGTATTTTCCCTGAGTGTATTTTCCGCGGGGGTATTTTCCGCGGGGGGGTATTTTCCGGGGGTTCATTTTTTGCGGAGGGGTATTTTCCGGGGGGTAATTTACGCCGGGAGTATTTTCAGGGGGGTATTTGGGGGGGGGGGGTATTCGCCGGGGGAGGAAACGCCGGCCACCTCATTTGCTATCTCCTCTTCAAAGGATTCGTGTGTTAAGTTGCTTCGACACAGCCCATCAAACTGCGTCTTGAACAGAAGACACTCGTACGTTTCTCGTACTTAGCGTGTAAAAGATATAGGCTACGTATGTAGAATAACTAAACACCAGAAAAGAAAACTGCCATTGTGTATACTTTAGAAATACATTATTTTGCCATTGTTTAAATGATTTCCAAGTGGGGTCTACTTTTATTTCAACAATATTAATGAACTCAACAAAGAGTTCATTAATACAAAGAAGTTTTTTTAAAGGTCAGCAACTTGAAATTAGCTAGAGTTTCTACAGTAGTTTCTGAACTATTAAAATAGTTCCTAGAGAAAGATATAGTGGAAACTTTACTTGCATGTACCTAAAAGCAAATAAAACTTTCTCTATATTTTTTTTCTTAAGACCACAGAGAAAGTTTAAAAAATTTCAATTTTTCTCAAATTCATCAGGGAATCAGTTTTTTATTAGTTTCTTGAGAGTTGTCTCTTTTGCTCAGCTTAATAGTCAGGTTAATAGTCATTGCAGCTCAGGTTAATAGTCATTGCAGTGATTTCCCCAGCAAATATTTGTACCAAACTTAGAATTTGTTTTACAACGATGAAAATTCCCAGGAGCTGCCCACTTTCCGTCACCTGGTGTGCATCTTAGAGTGCCAATTGTTCCACAACGTGTAGCGCAGTTCCGCACTGCACGTCTTCAGGTCATGCATGGTACACTTCCGCTAGGCATGGGGCGCCCCTTCTCATGAAAACGGTTTTCGAAACTGGGAAAACCCTCAGAAGAATCGAACAAAAATTGAGCCAAAATTCATACCAATATTTAAAGGTGTGCCTGTAACTGAGCCACCGTGTAACTGAACCACAAGCAACTGGACCCTTGTAACTGAACCACCGTTTAACTGAACCACCGTGCAACTGAACCACTGTGCAATTGAACCCCTGGATGACCGAACGCCCGTGCAACTGAACCCTCGTGTAACTGAACCACCGGGCAACTGAACCCCATTTAACTAAACCCTCATGCAACTAACCCCCGTGCAACTCAACCCCATTTAACTGAACCCCCGAGTAAATAGACCCCCGTGCAACTGAACCATCGTGCAAATGAACTACCGTACAACGGAACCACCGTGCAACTGAACTACCGTGCAACTGAACCACCATGCAACTAAACCACCGTGAAGCTGAATCCTCGTGTAACTGAACCATCATGCAAATGAACCACCGTGAAACTGAACGAACCATCGTGCAACTGAGCCCCTGAACTCAGTTTTTCAGTATTCTAAAAATATGAGGCAATATCATTGGGTGAAACCGTGGGTGAAACACAAGTTATAATGTTTACATGTTCAACCTTGTTGGAATTGTTTGTTTTTTAAAGTCATGATATAAAGGCTTTTCAAGGTCACTCATAAAAAAGCTTTGTTTTATCAAACAGTTCGTGGCAACGAACTGTAAGTAAGGAGTGATGTGGCTTAATAGTAACCGAAACTCTAAGAAACAGAGTCTTGATAACAGTAGATACAAAGAATCGAATTTTTATGATTATTCAAAATATATAAAATTCACTAAATTTAATGGCACCCATCAAAAGTTACGAGCCTGAGAAAATTTACCAGATTTTTCAAAAAGAGAAGAAACCGTCCCAAAATATCCAGTTATCTTAATGAAGATCACACCATCATATTCAGCATACCAGAGAACCGTACTGTAGAGTTTTTGGGCTCCTATGTACAAAAATGTGGAACTTTGCATTTTTTGCCAGAAGAAAGATTACCGATGCGTGTTAATTTCTTTTTTTGTTTTTTTTTCCCGGGGGTGATCGTATTGAACCAGTAATCGTAAACACTTGGGAGAGGGCTCATTTGCTTGGAAATCAAAAGCTCTTGTGTCGTTTCTAAGTGACCAAAAATATTGGAGGGCACCTAGCCCCCCTTCCATGCTCATCTTTATCCAAAGTCATCCGATCGAAATTGTAATCGTAAACACTTGGGAGAGGGCTCATTTGCTTGGAAATCAAAAGCTCTAGTGCCGTTCTTAAGTGACCAAAAATATTGGAGGGCACTTAGCCCCCCTCCCACTCTCATCTTTATCCAAAGTCATCCGATCAAAATTTTGAGATAGCCATATTTTTTAGCCTAGTCGAAAAGTCTAATAACTATGTCTTTGAGGATGATTTAACCCCCGAAGTCCCCGGGGGAAGGGCTGCAAGTTATGAACTTTTCCCATTGCATTGTATAGTATTGGTTATTGGGAAGTATAGATACATTTTCGGGGGGTATTTTCTGGTGATGGGGAGAAGGTTACGTGGGAGTATATTTCATTGAAGACATTTTTCATGAGGGAGGGGAATTTTCTATAGAGGGGGAGCCGGATTTCCCAACATTATTTAAAAAGCGATCAGAAATTAAATAAAAAAACAGGTTTTTTCAACTGAAAGTAAAGAGCAACATTAAAACTAAAAACGAACAGAAGTTATTACGTATATGAGGGGGTTGCTCCCTACTAAATGCCTTGCTCTTTACGCTAAAGTTAGTTTTTAAAGCTTTAAAAATAGCCTATTATTCTAATCAAACGGGCTTTATGGACCAAGAAGTCATTCTTAAAGAATTGGGACAAAATTCGAACTTTAGCTTAAATAGCGAGGTGTTGAGGAGGGGGGGACCCCCCTCATATACGTGATAATTTCTGTTCGTTTTAAGTTTTAATGTTTCTCCTTACTTTCAGTTGAAAAAAAAAATTTTTGCAACATAAAAAAAGATCTGATGTCACAAATCATTAAAGCTGATTTATTTATCTTTTTTTTTTTTAGATGAATCCGACCTTTCTAGACGTTAAGTAATAAGCACATGTGTTGAAAATATTTGACCTTTGTGAATCTAGATAACGAATTTTGATCAGATGTCTTTGAGGAGATTGCAGGTCAAAAGGACATGGAAAGGGGACTGGTTGCACTATAGCGTTTTTTTCAATATTCCTTCGACATGCCCTGAAAGTTTAAACTGCATACTCTCAGGTTTATACCCTCAGCTGTTCTCAACACTTTGCAGATACAACATGATACAACGTGTTTTAAAATTGGATGCGCATAGTACCTCTTGATTTAGTTGAAGTTGCTCCTAAACATTTTCCGAACGATGTTACGGCAGTTGAAGTTACCATCAACCTTTGTAAATATTGCTGATATTTACTTTTCACAACCAATAAAGGAAAAAAATGTTTTTTGATTGTGTTTGGCATTCTTCTAGACATTTCCCTAAGGTTTGACCTTAATGCTCCATACTTTTATCGGTACTTACGCATTATATGGGCCTTTACAAGGAAACCAGTCACGAAAAACCCGCCAGACGGGTTAATTCAAGAAACTGCTATAGAGTAATTCAATGCAAAGCGTGGTTTACATTGTGTTTATTATATTTAAACTGTTGTTTTTTGGGGTTTAGGGGGGGGAGGTACCTAGGTTATGTTACGTATTTAATATATGCTATGCTTTAACCACGACCCCCCCCCCGCCACCCTAATGTGCAAATATATAGCCCAAATTTGTTTATAAACTATGATATATTCATCCTATTTTATTTTTATTTCATTAGCATTAACCAAACTTGACTTTTTAGAAAGGCCCATATAATGCGTAAGTAACCTTTTTTTATTTATAGGATCAAACATACCCTCTTTTCTTGAAGAAAAGCCTTATATTTTAACAATATGCAACTTGTATAACTTACAGCCCTTGCACCAGGGGCTTAAGGTTGTGGACCCTTAGTTATTTAAATATGGCATAGTTATTTAACTTTTGACCTGCTTTAAGTAAAATGGTCGTCTCAAAATTTATATCGGATCTATTTGGGGAAAAAAGAGGGTTGGGTGGAAGCTCTCCGATCACTTTTAACTATGAAAAAATGCTCTGGAACTTTTGATTTCAAATCGAATATGCCTCCTCCCCCTAAAGTTCATACACAAATCTTTTCCATAAAAACCTTATGTGTTATTTATGCTAGTCTTTGGTTTAGTATGGCTATTTACTTTTCTTTGAAAAAAATTGTTTTTCCTAAGAATCATTTTAATTAATTTAAAGAAAACGCAACAAAAAGCGACCTTTTTGTTATCTAATTTCTCGAAGTTCCGATATTTTCAACACAAATTTTTGTTACTCAATGTTCAGGAAAGGTCTGATTCATCTAAGAAAATAACTAGAAATGCCTGGGGATTATCAAACAATTTATACCAAGATCCTCCTCTCGTCTTTCCCTTAGAGCTAGTTCTTTATTTATCTGAAGACTCAATGAGAGTTGAGATGTTTTGGCATCAAAATGCACCCTTTGGGATATCTCCCTCTCTCCTTAGCTATAAAACAATCAGATAACCCCATTGCATAAGTTTCAGTTCCTTTTTAAGTTTTGTAATTTGTCTATTGCTTACAGATAGTATTTGTCATTGGGAAACGTACGGACAATTTTTGCGCGGGGGTTTCTGAAGGAGGGGGGGGAGGTTGTACTGGAGCATTTTCCATGACAAAATATGTTTTGCAAGGAGGGGGGCAAGACTTACATATAAGTTCATCTTTTCCACTTTCCTTGGCACTTCTCAACTAAACTAAAAAATAACACAACTCAAATAAGATTTATAAATTTTGAAAACCATGTTTTCCGCCAGGGGGGTATTTTCCAGGTGAGGGGTATCCACAGGTAGGGGGGGGGTATTTTCCACGGCGGAGGGGTAAATTTTTGATCCGTAGACAGTGACAGGGCGAAGGAACCCCCATTAACAGACATAAAAAAGGACAAATCAATCTGGCTTTAAGAGTTTTATGACTTCCGATTTTCTTTGTTTTTGTGACAATAAAACAGAGATTTTATTGATCATCTTGGAAGTTATTTATATCAAGACTTAAAAAGCAAGCAATTCCAACAAGGTTGAACATGTGAAGATTCTAACTTGTGTTTTACCCAATGTAAGTACGGTGGTTGAGTTGCACGGTGGTTCAGTTGCAAGGTGGTTTAGTTACACGGTGGTTCATTTGCACAGTGGTTCATTTGCACGGTGGTTCAGTTGCACGATGGTTCAGTTGCACGGTGGGTCAGATGTAAGGTGGTTCAGTTGCACGGTGGTTCAGTTGCACTGGGGTTCAGTTACACGGGGCTTTAGTTAAATGGGGTTGAGTTACACAGGGGTTGAGTTGCATAAAGGTTCAGTTAAAGGGGGTTCAGTTGCACGAGGGTTCAGTTAAACGAGGGTTCAGTTGCACGGGGGTTCAGTTGCATGGCGGTTTAGTTGCACGGTGGTTCAATTACCTGGTGGTTCAGTAGCACGTTGGTTCAGTTGCACGGTAGTTCACTTGCACGGTGGTTCAGTTAGAACTCTTTAATTTCCTGGGTTTCAGTTACACGGTGGTTCAGTTGCAATGGAACCATATTTAAAGAATCAACATAAGTATTTAAATAAACTATCGTTAAATCTATCAAGTATAGAATTATATAAAACCTACCAATCGCTTTGATTTGTTTTCTGGTTTCAAAATCATGCTTAATAAATCACATGGATGTTGGAAGTTTTAGGTATTCCAAAACAGAAAGGCTGCGAGCAATATTAGGCTATGATCATTTGGACTTTATTACAGGGCTGGAGGCATTTTGCGCAAACCATATGTATTCACGGTTATCGAAAGTTTAGGGGTCGAAAGTAGATCTTTGGTTTAAAATCGGTCCATCTAAACTATTGTTGTTTTCCCAGCTTCTTAACTATGCCGGCTTTTTTAATAATCAAGGCCATATCCAGGATCTTTGTCGGGAGGGGGGGGGATTCTTTTTCAAGGGGTATTACAAAAAAAACTTATAAAAGTGCATACCAAATTTATTACCATCAATTTTTTTTATTCAGACGAAAATTTCTAGGGGGATGAACCTCCCCCCCTCTGGATATGGCTTTTGTAATAAAGCTTGAATACCTTGCAAGTATCCGAAGCATTGTATTTTTTTCTTACAACATATTTCATAAGTTCAGACTATAATAGATAATCCTGATAGCTAAATTACTGACCGAATTTTCAGAGTGCTACGGTACAGCGGTCACGAAACATCTCACTGTTACAATTAATGACTAAGATTTTTTCATTCACATCGTACTAACGGTGTTCTGTGGCACAAAATTAAACACATGTTGTTTTTTTAAATTGCATCCAAAATGACAATCAGTTTTTAGACTCTAGTCCTGGTGTATGTTAAAACTAATTTCACAGATTTTAGTTAAACATGAGTGAGCCATGAGTGGAGAAAAATCCGAACGATTAAAGACAACACTGATTGCCAGTGCAGTGATTGTAGTAGTTGCGACTGTAGTGACATGTTCAGTCGTAACTTGGCTGGCTATTAGGTCAACCAAGGGAGATGGATTAGTTAACATCCCGCCAGCTGCGTTTATTCCAGTAACTAGCCTGTCGAAACGGATGGGCGAAGAAATAAGCAAACGGACTCTGGAAGTTGGGGAAAGTGAAGAAGAGCAGGAAAAGCTCCAGGACGAGAGCCAAAAGAGAATATTTCACCTACCACCGAGACCAAGAAATTTTGATGGTAAAAGTAAAATATTTAGAGATTCTTACGAAATATTTATGGAAATGCAAAAAAACCTTGGTTTTACAACACCTGGAGAAGTACTAGCAGAATTGGAGAAGAAAATTAAAACAGACGAAAAAAATAATAGATTAACAAGGAAATCGTAAGTATCTTGTGATTTAATACCCTCTGTTATGTAATAAATAGAAGGAATATAAAATTAAATTAAAGAAAATACGCCTTTGACATTTTTCAACTGCTGCTTATAGAAACTAAATAAAGGAGATATTTTCTAGCAATATGCGTCACCCAATACTAATTATTGATACAAATTAAATAAGAAACTATATTTTTTCAATTGAAAGTAAGGAGCAACATTTAAACTCAGAACAAACAGAAATTATTCCGTATATGAAGGGGTTGCCCACCTCCTCAATACTTCTCTAATTAAACGGCCCTTGCGTTTCAGGAGTCGTTCTTCAGAAAATAGTACAAATAGTCAAACTTTAGCGTAAAGAGCAAGGTACTGAGGAGGGAAAGAAGCCCTTCCCATACCGAATAATTTCTGTTCGTTTTGAGTTTAAATGTTGCTCCTAACTTTCAGTTGAAAAAATCTTGTTTTTTTATTTAACGTTTATCAAGAGTGAATATTGGGTCACGTATACTATTAGAAAATATCCCTTTTCAAATATCGCCGGTAAATCCAGCTCACCCTCCATTATAAGTTCCCTACCTTCACGGGAACATCCTCCGTGGAAAGTTCTCCACTCGTAAAGTACACCCCCTCCCCAGTAAAATCCCCTCCGGTCAATTCCATCCTTGCTGAAAATTCCCCCCCCCCTCTGTAAAATTTCTTGCAGATGACTCAGCCTGAAAAATTCTTCTTACAATATTTTCATTTGAAAGAGACTTTGAGTTCTAATAGTTTTTCCATCCCCTTCCGTGGACTTTTTCCCCCTAAATCCAGACCCGCTGAAAGTTTCCCCGGGCAATTCCCCCGGAATATCTCAACATGCAAAATTGAGCTGGCAAAGAGAAAGTAAGACAAATAAAAAAATTCCATAGAAGAATTCTGTCAAATCCCCCCAGTGTAATATTTCCCCTAGAAAGTTCAAAATATCCCTCCCCACGGAAAATTCTCCCGATAGAAACCCATACCAATCACAAAATCCCCCCCCCCCCCGCCCCAAAAAATATCTCTATGCTTCCCACTAGCAAATGCTATACGCAAACAATGGGCCAATTTTATAACTTGCAGGCCTTTCCTGACGGGCTGTGGGGTGTCATGTTACTACTGAAGGCATAGTTACTGAATCTTTCAACTATGTTGAACAAAATGGTTATCTCAAAATTATGATCAGACGACTTTGGGAAAAAAGGGGCATGGGATGGGAGCTAGCTTCCCTCCAATTTTTTGGTCTCTTAAAGGGGGCGCTAGAACTTTTAATTTCCGTTCGAATGCACCTTCTTCCGATCTTCTAGGATCATAAGTTCGATACAATTACCCCTGAACAAAAAACCGAAAAGAAACAAAAAATAAACACACATCCGTGATCTTTCTTCTTACAAAAAAAAGCAAAATTCCACATTTTTGTATACCCCCTTTTTTAAAAATCAGGCAAATTTTCTCAGCCTTCTATATTTTGATGAGTAACACTAAAATTGATTAATCATATATTTGGAATCAGTATAATAAGTCAATTCTTTTTATATATCTATTCATATCAAAATTTCGTTTTTTAAGGGTTTCGGTTACTAATGAGCCGAGTCGCTCCTTTCTTACAGTTCGTTACCACGAACTGTTTGACTACAAAATTTAAATACATATCGATAAAATTATTAATATCGGATATGTTCGGTTCTGATATGTTTGGTTTGGAGAAAGTAGGACGTGTTTTGAGTTACGAATCCTATATGTTTCGCGCTACTACCTATGATCTACGCTTGAAAAAGTCTCATAGTTCACACGGATGGGAAAACGATTAGGGAAAACTATCAAGGGTCGACGATAAACTGTTCACACTAATGGGGAAGTGTTCGAAGGTACCAGACGTCATGAAGGGAAGCGAAAAATTCAAATCAATGCAGCATGTATGATTCAGACTCCGAAGCTTTAATCTTGGCAGTATTTTCAGTAGTTTTAGCTCCAGTTTGCTCGAATCTGAGGAAATAGTTAATCCAGAAAAAAAATAAAAGAAGCTGGCGTGTCCGCCCATCATTTTCCTTTCATCATTTCTCATTTCAGGAAATTTCCTGCCATGTTTGTTGTTTTTTCTTTATGCTTTTACATTCTTTGTGACAAGTTTCAAATAAATATGGATAATTTCCCGCCATGGCTATAAGATTATGGATCTGCGGACGATTTATCCTCGACATGATTCTAACTTTTAAATATTTTGCCTAGGAGTTCCCATGAAACCCATCAGGCTCCAAGGGGATAAGTTGAAAAAAAATCCAACAGAAAGACATGAGGGGAAAACGGCCAATCCTGAAAGGAATTCCTTTGAGGAATGATGGGAATCCCATCGGTGTGAACTAACTATTCATTCATGACTTTTCCTCATTGACAATTTATTATAGTAATAGATGTGGAAACTGCGCCGTTAATATTTTGAAACAATGTCTGTCATTAAAATTTTTACTTGAATACTTTTGCATAATTTATATGCTTTTAGTAGCAGAAACAAACAATTTTAACATCATACCCTCGCCCCCCAGCATTACCTTGCTTAAGCTCATGGTTGTATTGTTTTTTAATTTACAATAAAATAATATGCAATTTATTGTACATTAGAGTCTGTATGTGTTTTATTGGTTATAGTTTAAATTTTATGCTTTAATAAGTTTCTGATTTTAATCAAAATGATTAATTCAATTTAATCTTATTTTTTTGTTCTGAAACTATATATTCAAACGTTTAGCTGAAAAACCAATCAAACGAAACATCCTAGTTCAACCTAATTAAAAACCTGTGTACCTCTACTATTCTTTATGGAGTGTATATTGTCACATAAAAACTTTGTATGAAAGGGTGGTCGTAGAAACTTCGAAAGTGCCTAATTCATTCGTAAATTGAGAGTCCTATATCCCTTACTAGGGATTATCAGTTATAAAAGGGAAACAAGCCATACTACCATTTTCTTGATCCCCGCCCCCACATAACCGTCCATGACCTGGGAGACAGCTGTTTTGTTCAAAAGGGTTATAGATAAAACCAACAAAGAGAAAAATCTCTAAAAAAACAAAAAACAAACGAGACTGTGGCCAGTGGAACAACGCGGATATTTCGCCTGTATACAAACAAGGCGTCTTCAGCACGAAAGACACAAAAAAGATAAAACTAAAAACCAATAAAACCACCACCAAAAAAAAAAACAACAACACTGTACAATCGGCGCAAACTAATCCACGTAGGGAAAAGATGCTAAAATAGAGTTACTTCAGTGAGGACACCAGAGTAACTGAGGAAAAATAAAAAAAACTGTAAATTACTTTAATTATTCAGTTGCGAAATAATCCTTTTGTTAGCTATTACTGAAGCAAATCGTTTTGGTCTAACAGGTAAAATAGTCCCCTGGTGATTATTTAAAATCTTTACTCCCTTATTGACAATTGATTCACTCTTTAGAAGGTTATCATAAATTGGGTCAATATTTAAATTACCCGTGTCCCTATTTATGGAAAGGTTAGCAAACATATTTATGGAAAGGTTAGCAAACAATCATTCGTCAATTGAAAGGGTTATAGATTTACTACACAGGGCGTCTGAGATAACGTTATCTCTTAAGACAGTTCCTGAGGTCTTGTTATTAAACGTATTAACAGATCGCCTTATTAAGCAATATTATTTTAGGGGTGACCTAGTGTATCATGTTTCTCAGGTGTCGTCGAGGGGATTGAAATTTTCAGTGATCATTTCTTGGACAAAGATGTGCACATAATCTTAGTGACAGGAGAGTTCTTGGAAGCCTGGAACTGGGTAAAATAACTTTTAGTCCCAGGTGAGTTTGAAGTATACACCTTTATTTAAGGGGACTAATCATACGATACTAATGACAAAACAAAACTTTGTTATTGCACAGTCCCTACCAATAGTATGTTAAAATAGTGCCAAAGTTTTATGTATTGTCTAAAAGCTTTTTTTTATTACGAAAATCTTGAACAACCACACAGACAGTTCATGGCCCAGAATATCCTAAGGTATAAGAACGATTTTAACATATTTTGTAAGTCCAAATAATTTTGGCCCAGAAAAGGGCGGAAGAACTTTTTTAGTTGACTTGAAA
Source organism: Artemia sp. Qi Xiang Cuo (assembly GCF_049724085.1). Classification (NCBI taxonomy): domain Eukaryota; kingdom Metazoa; phylum Arthropoda; class Branchiopoda; order Anostraca; family Artemiidae; genus Artemia; species Artemia sp. Qi Xiang Cuo. The sequence continues at coordinate 47,658,861 of NC_142797.1, read as the reverse complement.
CTTTCAAAGACATTCCGTGGATTATGAGAATCACACTTTTTTATAGAAGGGGGATGGGATAGAAGTCCATTTGCTGTTTCAAGATCATGTTGTCGCTGTAAAGGTGGGTTTTTAAATACGCAAATCACCAGAACAAGAGGACCTTGGTAAAATGACGTTGTGTGGGGCGTATTTAAAAAAATTATTGCCAGAATGTAAAAAAATCTTTCTATTCTTAGTAAATTGAAATATAAATAAGTTAATTTTCGTGGAACCTTATGCACTACAAATAAATTAATTTGTAATAATACTTCCTCTACCTACCAAGAAAACAGGGACCAAAGACAGACCAAAATATATGGTTTTCCCAATTAGCTTGAGAAAATCAAGAATCATTGCCTTTGGTGCCAATTCATGACACTTTTTTTTTATGTAAATTTAGTTTTCAAAATCTAGGGATTTTTACTTATATTTTATTTTCAGTTTATTCGTTTACAATAACAATAGTAATTTTTAATATAAAATACTTAAAACAAGTTATTTGTTTAAATCTAGGAGAAACAAAAAGATTTTTCGGGAGAAAGAGCTTGTCAAGGACTTGAAAATGGGCTAAAAAGTTTGTAGTCTTTGATCAGTTTTGAGAATGACAGCTGTAAGTCCCAGTCACAAGCAACGATACTTTAAAGCCCAGCGCCCGCTAGCGCCCAAAGAACCCAAATTCATTAATACTTTAGCGCCCAGCGCCCAGAACCCACAGCTCCCAACTTGAAAAATAAATACTAGCATTACCTATAGCACAGCAAATTTATAGTCCATTTCCTCTTTAAATAGCGATTTAAAAAAGTATCATATCTAAAGTTAGCAAATCACAGATGTTGCGGGCATAAACAAAAGAATTCTACTACTCACATTCAATTTATGTCAGCAAGTGCATTGTGTCGGCAAGGTGAATATGGCAAAGAGAGATCATTATCAATTACAGGAGGGGAGATTTGACTTCTGTCGGCAAACGCATTTCGCAAAAAGGCAAGTAGCGTGTTACAAATATTCGAGATATGTCATTCAGTGTTGGCTCCCGCACCATCTGTGATTTGCTAACTTTAGATATGATATTTGTCTTCTGTCGGCAAACACATTTCGCAGGGACATATCAAGTTACAGGAGAGATCAAATTTGGGTTCTTTCTGGGCGTTCAGAAATATTTCAAATATGTCATTCATTTTTGGGTTCTGATAAATTAAAAATGCTTGTATTACATGCATCCGGGCGTTAGCCCTGCTTGGGCTTATGATGCCCTATACAGTGTTTTTGTTAAGTGAAAAATAATTCATACTTATATTGTCGGCCAAATAAGTATTCAAATAATCAATTTATTGTCAGTACAATATATTTTTTAACTTGGGTGCCCGATTCGAAGTTGAATAAACAACCGATTGCCGGGGTCTTTGTGAGTTTGCGTTTTGCTTGCGCCTTTTATCATGTTCCTCCAGTAAAAATTGGTTTTTATAGAAAAAAAAGGAGGTAGCTTTACCAAATGTAAAATAACTTAATTTTTGGCTTTATGAATTGATACTTGGGTGTGCTGTATTTATCTTCCAAGTTGGGAGCTGTGGGCGCTATGGGTTCTTGAGCGCTAAAGTAAATGTTGCTCCATTCACACGGAGAGCCTAAAGTAAAAAAAAAAAAAATGACTTGGCCCAAATACTCACAAAAAAAGTGTCAAAGAACTTTTTGTAATTTCCAACGAAGATTTTGGAAACACAAGAGATGCATTTCTTGTCAGCTATCACATCATATTTAAGCAGGGCTGAAATAATATCAAAACAGATGAAAAGTTCTTGAAAATGAGTGTATCAATTTGGAGCTTCAAACCCGAGTCACAATAATTTTTGCAGTTTACAACCCGATTCAGTACATTGTGCATTCCGGACAAATGTTGCTTGTTCTTGTAATATGTGTTAGATTACCTTTGGTAAGATTAAGCTATAAAATTTTCAATCGACACAAAAATAACATAAGTTCAAGCCGTGGTAATTTAAATTCCATAAAGATGCGAAACTAAACTTTTCCTAAATTCCAGTCTTGAGTCTTTACCAATAAAAAAGCAATACATTTAGCATCTGAGATTCAATTTTATTTAAAGATATAATATAATATAATAGATAATATAATAATATATAATATATAATATAATATATATATAATATAATATATATATAATATATAATATAATATATAATATATATATATAATAATATATAATATATATAATATAATATAATATATAATATAATATATATATATATATATAATATATAATATATAATATAATAATATAATATAAGAAGCCAAACATAATTAATAAAGACAAGGATTTGAAACTGAATTTGGATGCATCGATTTATGATGCCCGAAAATTGATCATAATACTCATTTTATTTTTTATAGGCTTGAAACTGTAAGGGAAACTGTCAGGTTATCCTCAGTGAAAACAAAAAATTTTGCAGTTTAGTTTCAACAAAATGTGACAACAGAAACTATTACAAAATATTAGCATATACAAATGGGTTAAACGACCTTTCATGTAGACGGGAGTAAGTTAATCTAAATCAATTCTTCAGATCATTCAAATTAGTTTAACGTATTGTCTGTTGTCATGAAACTGATAAATTGTTTAACTTAAAACGTTTTAACTAATCATCCTTAGCTCACTCATAGGGTCCCTTAACTGTATTCAGCCCAACCCCAATGCACGCCCTCCCTCAATCAACTCAACCTATTGAAACTCAGCCTCCACTTAACTTAACCCCAGTAAGTCAACCCCTATTAAACTTAACCCCCATTCAACTCAACCCCCATTCAACTTAACCCCCAGTCAACTCACCCACCCTTAAATTTGATCAATCTCACTCCTTAGAAAGGTATCACTGACCTCAAGCCTATAACTAAACCCAGTTAGACATTCCGTGTTGTCGCACTTGGTGAAAATTTAATCACTGAAACCTTTAGGTGTTAGTTGTTTTAATATAATGTAATCCTCTGGTTATAATGGCTTAATGTAACATGTTCAATTTCTCTCTATTTGGAAAAAACATCAGTTGATCCTAAGTTATATTATATTTCAATTTAACAAAAACGTAATGCACATGACCAGCAAATAAGTTACTTGCTTTTTTTTTAAAGATATTCACATAATTGATTATAACCAAACAGATTATAGCCAAAACAGACTATAACAAAATTAATTACAAATACACTCTCATAAGTCAATTTTTATGTCAATGATCATTAAGGACTGATAACTGTTACTTGGTTCATTTTGATAGTAAAAGTTTATTGCAAAACAAAAAAAAATATAGGAATTTTAAAAAAGAGCTGGGACTGCTGATGTGTCCTCTTTTTCCTGTTAGTTTCTCCACCACTAAAGGCGCACTTGAAGATTTTAGAGAGCTGTTTAAAAGACCAATTGGAAGCTAATACTCACATTTACGAGGTATATACTTTACATGTGATCTTCCTTAAGATTATTTGAAATTTTGTTTAGATAGTCAATAGTTGTATATTTTTTTCTAGTTCCTCATGCTCTTAAATTTCAGTAGAGTAAAATATAATTAACTTACTTTATGCATTATTTCTCTGCGTACCAATCCGCACTTTTTTAATTTCTGATGCTATTGAGACGTATCGTTCCTCTCTCGGATTTTCAGGCTTAATGAATTATACTAAGGATTTTTTTGTTTTGTTTTTTTTTTTGGGGGGGGGAGGGTCCACAAAAGTGAAAGGCAGTGGTCCTGGCATTATTTGAAAAACGATCAGATATTAAATTAAAAAGAAACTACAACTTAAGGTTAGGATCAACAGTAAAACTTAAAATTAACAGAAATCATTCCATATATCAGAGGAGCCGCTCCTCGTTAATAACCAATTCTCTACGTTACAGTTCGACCGTTTGTTTCATTTCTGTAAGAAAGACTCCTGAATAGCAAAAGTAGTTTAAATATAAAAATTAGGTTTTTACAGGGATAAAAAATCTATTGTCACTCGTAATGATTTAGGGGGTGAGCAACACAAAAAAATGAATAAGTCCGTGTATGGTTTATGGTTACGAGTTGTATTGATTGTAGTTGAAAAACTTATGGGTTTATTTCATGGGTGATTTACATTTCTGACCTTTTTCTGGAAGGCGTGTAGGGTGAGTCTGGTTTGTTTTTTTTTCCCCTCTTCTTATAATTATTTGAATCTCCAAACCGGTTTCAAATAAATGTTGTATATTACCAAAAATTAAAAACTCATAATCTAAACCGTAAAGGGGAGCAGAAGACTGGTGTGGTATCTGCCCCTTTGTAGGTGGATAATCCTTAACATGATCAACAAGAAGTATTTAGATGGTTCCTGATAATATATAAAAAATGCTTCATAATTATAAGGAGGAAGGGAGTATTCGGTCAGGTAAACTAGACAATTCATAGTGAAGCAATGATCAATGATAACACAAATGTGACTAATTCAATTGTACATTTAATTTTAAATATCGCTATTGGAGTATGAGTGTAAAAATTCAGTTTAGTGCAGCAAGACAACGAAACATACCCTTTTCCCCCCACAACAAACGATCAAACATTTGAGATAGCCATTTCCTTCAAAACAGTCGAAAGAGATCAAATAGTCATGCCTCCAGGATTGACCCGCCCCCCCCAATCCCTGTGACAAAGGCCAATAACTATGCAAGTTACCCATTGTTTACATACAAAGTTTTCTTTATTGGGGCAAGGGGGCATGTTTGATCCGGGGCTCAAAAGGCTTAATGTATTTAGGGAAAGCTTTAGAGCTACCAGCCCCCTTTCACTTTTTAGGCCCCCTCTTTCCTCAGCACTGATTGAAAATTTTTGGAAAAAATTGTTCAAAATAGTCAGAGTGTCTAATAACTATGTTTCTGAGGATGCCATACTCCACCCCTCCCCAACCACAGGGCAAGGATTGTCAAAGTTGCAATTTGATCCTTGTTTGCATCCAGTATTTATCACAGGCAGTGCAATAGCGCTGCCTAAGTAGAGACAAGTGGAGTATGATACTAAGGATTATAAACAAATTGCTCTATCTTATATGATAGAGTGATCCCCCATTTTGTAAAGGAGGGAATAATTTATCCACGGTACAGGAGCACGTTTGAGAAATATGTAGTTTTTTCGGTGTAACAGCACTATACGTGAAAGGCAATGTACCTACTGACAAATCATGAATGGTCAAATGCAAATCAGATATCCCATTATTCAATTTGGACAATTTTAATTGTGAGATATTTCTAAATTTCGTACTTTTTTTAGCTACGTTTCTTAGCCTTTCGTAGGTGTGTGTTGTATAAAAACCATGATTTGGGATGTTTGGCATTGGAAGTACTAATACTTCAGATCGATTTAATCTATACAATTTGTCTTTGGTCGAGGAAATTAGCATGCACTGGATCCCCTCCAACTTCTGTTTGACTTTGTTTGCCCATTTTGTCATATTTTTTATGATTCTTGCGGGTCGAGTTCAGAAGGACATTTGAGGTGAAGTTTTATTTCTAAGATGAGTTTGAAAAAATAGATAGAGTTATTAATTGAAATGAAGGCAGATAGTTTGTCACTGTGCCAAAGAAAAAAGTTTATCGGGAGAGGAAGTCAGCGTAGGGATATTATAAGAATGGGGTGTCAGCTACAGGTTCAATGTACGATTCATCTTTTGAATCAGTTTCATAAAATAATTCATCATGTTCTCTCTCTCGATACGAATAATTGTTCAAGCGTAAATGGGATATACAAAAAGTCAAAAAGTAATGCTAGGAGGGAAAAACGATTTGTAATCACAGTTGAAAAATTGTTTTTTGATGAATATAAAGAAAGTAACATCTATTTAAATGATATGATTAAACCTTAGAACAGTCGTTTTTTTTATTGGTATATACATAAAGTCGAAAGTATGTTTTTTTGGAGTCAAAGATGGTTACACCAATTTGAAAAATAAATTGTTTCTAGTAGGAATTTTGAAAAAAGAACGTTTAGCTAAATAATATAATAAAGCCTTATACGTTGTTTTTATTGTTTATTGTGAGACAAAAAGTCGAACAGTAATACTGTTATTTGGGACATTCGTTAAATACAATATGAAAAATTTATGGAACAGTTCAATAAATTCAGTACAATTTATAGATTTAATAAAATAAGAATATGAATACTTTTTTATGTGTATTGAGAAAACGACAATTCGAAAAGTACCTGTGGAAGAGGAAAAAGACTTGTCCTCAAGGTTGAAAACTGGTTATAGGAGGAATATATGACCTTTTAGGGATCTCCAACATGCTAAAACTGAACCAACATACTGAACCATTGTTACGTGCTTGCATCCAACCTAGTCTAAAATAACCTTAAAAGGTCGAATAATCTCCATTAAAATTATACTTTCAGATTCAGCATGTCAGAAAACACGCTTTCATATTCAAAGGATTCAGGTTCAGGTTTCAAAGAGAATTCAAATCTTACAAAATAGAGCTGTAAAGTCAATTTATTTTAATAATCTTAATACTAAAGAAGTTTTTCTTAAATCTCAGCTGCTAACAGTGAGACAAATTTGTCAGCTCCAAACTGCTGTTTTCATGTATAAATACTTGAATAGTGTAGCACCCGCAAGACTAACACACCTTGTCCTTTTTCATTTATCGTCATATGATCATGCTTATCCAACGTCATCATCTACACATTTTTCTCTTATCTTGGATATGTGTCACACGCAAAGAGCAGCTTTTTCCATCAAATACGTTGGAGTGAAATTATGGAACAGTATTCCGCTGGAAATAAAGGATTCTGTTTCAGTTCCATCATTTAAATATTATTATAAGAAACATCTTCTTTCTACTAGTAAAAATAAATAGTTTTTAGGAGGATTCGTTCTTTTTCATGTATTGTACAGCGCCTTTCTTTCGTTTTTTTTTCAAAGTTTGTTTTTTTTTCAATTTTTTGTTTTTTTTTAAATATTAGAGTTATACAGGGACTACATTTAGGCCCTAGGGATTATTGATCAGTCCCTGGAGTTGTTTTTTATTTTTGTGTTTATGTTTAACATATTAAAAAGTTCAAAGCTCAAAGAAAATTCTTGTGTTAACTGTATAAAACTGTTAAAAATGCAAAAAATTAGTACTTAAAACTGTTTCAAGCCATATCCTACACCAAATCAGTATTAAAACCTAACTAAAATAGTTTAGACGCACACATAAGTTTCCAATACAAGACTATACTTAACTATACAAGAAACCGCAACGTGTGTTAACCCGTGTGAGGACCAGAAACCTTTTGAATCTGAGAGTGTAATGAAGCATACAGCCCATATACCCGCATTATAGCATTGTGCCCCCTAGATTTATTTGCCCTCCTATCATGATTGTGAATAATATCCTTTTCTGAGATGTTTAATTGAAAATCACCTTCGTAAGTATTTTCACTGAGGAAACTTTACATGTTAAATTGGTCGGCACCGCGAAAGGATTCAATAACGGTGCTCCCCCCCCCAGTTAGATGTGAATTTTGTCATTTATTTAAGAGGGTCGCTGGGGTCGGAGTTTCTTGGGTTCACTAAAGATTTCGTTACAAAAGCCTTCTCCCAAATATTTGTGTTAATTGTTTTTTTTTTTTTATTTTCTATATATGTAAATTCTCTAATTGCTTATCGTCAATGGCTTTACAATCCACTGTAAAATTTGTATCTCTTTCAATTTCCAAGGTATAGAAGGCTGACTAGACACAAAAAATAAAAAGAGGCAGCGTTGCTCCGAAACAGAATCAACATTATGGGACAGAGCGGGACATCTTGTACACTTTTATTCTCCTTACGAAAAAAAAGTGCCAATTACTATATTAAATTTTTATGAAGTTTATTTTACCAGAATGATCCATCAAAAGATATCTAAAACCAGTTATGACCAGACAATAGTTGTCCTTTAATAACAGAAGCCGCTCAAAAGACAATCGAAATCACATCTAGTAATTATAGCATTTTTAGCAAGTGAAATCGGATTTATTCTATTAAATCAGCCACGAATAAGAAAAATATAAAATTAAAAATAAAAACAACTAAAAAAAGCAACTCGGAACACATTGTTGTAAGTCTTATATGTTTATTAAGATCACAAATTTATAATACAGTTAAAACCAATAAATTCCAAATGTTTGTGAACATTAGCACTTTCAACAGTCAAATTAATTTAAATTAAACAAATGTTTCAACAATTTTAACTAACAACTTAATAT